>NC_048584.1:32799014-32846514 GCF_013265735.2 Oncorhynchus mykiss | reverse complement strand
TTTTTCTCCCTCTCCAACAAATACCCTTCGTAAAAATGTTTTTTTACCTGAACTATTGCCTAGGCTTCAGGTCCCCAAGTGAACATAGTCTTGTAGAACGCAGGAAACCTGGATTTGAACCCAGTCGGTCACACTAGCCCTGACCTCCACAAGTGGGAAAGTAGTAGGCGTGGATTCCTACTAAATTTACTTAGACAGTAATTGATTGATGTAGTGTTTAGTTTAGCTGACTCTGACTGACCAGACCTGAGATCAGTGTAGCTATGCACTGCTGTAACAATAGGAGGAAGTGGTAGGATCATGTCTGCGTTTCTACGTCCATCCTTTGACTGTACGTCTCTATGAATGATATTATATTTGACCTATAACCATGGTCTTCAATTCATCCTTTCACTCCAAACAGCTCATAATTCAACCTGATCGATTTTAAACAATGAACAATGATGTCAATGCCTCATCGTTGCTGTTTTGAAATTTACAGAGAGAGAGAGAGAGCACTGCGTGCTTCTCTTCCAGTTCGGTATTTATTTACAGAGTTAAATACTTAAGAATGGGACGTCATGACATAAAGTAAATAAGCTGTCATAGTAATGGAGCAACACAAGCATTTTCTCAGCAAGATGTTTACCTTGTGTGTGTGTGTGTGTGTGTGTGTGTGTGTGTGTGTGTGTGTGTGTGTGTGTGTGCGTGTGCGTGTGTGTGTGTGATTCATAACAACCGTGTTTGAGTGCAACCATTGCTATAAACTGTCCTACATGCCTGTGGCCAGATGAACTCAAGTCAACCTTTCGATTTTGTTCCAACATGGCTGTCCAGACCAGACAGATGTTTTATTGATACAGAAACACAGCAGCAGCAGGCCAAAGACTGGGACCCTCTGTCCACACATCCTATGAACACATTTTTACATTTACATTTGAGTCAATTAGCAGACCCTCTTATCCAGAGCGACTTGTATTCATCTTATAGTTTTTTTTAATCGCTTTGGTACTATTTTCACAATTATGTGGTGAATTTTAAAAGCTCTTAGCACAAAAATCCAAAACTGGCAACACTTGTAACACAGCCAGTCTTACCTTCGAAACCTTTCATTGTGCATTAATTTTGTTTCTAGACATCTTTCACCACACAATCATTGATCAAAAATGTGACTATGAAATAAAAGGAGTACATTGATTTAATCACCAAAACACAACATAATTATATATTCTCAATGTAGAATATACATCGCCTTCAGAAAGTATTCAGACCCCTTGACTTATTCCACGTTTTGTCAAGTTACAGCCCTATTCTAAAATTGATTAAATCGTTTTTTTCCCCTCATTAATCTACACACAATATCCCATAATGACAAAGCAAACAGGTTTTTAGAAATTGTTGCAAATTTATTACAAATAAAAAACTGAAATATCCCATTTACATAAGTATTCAGACCCTTTACTCAGTACTTTGTTGAAGAACCTTTGGCAGCGATTACAGCCTCTAGTCTTCTTGGGTATGACGCTACAAACTTGGCACACCTGTACTTGGGGAGTTTCTCCTATTCTTCTCTGCAGATCCTCTCAAGCTCTGTCAGGTTGGATGGGGAGTGTTGCTGCACAGCTATTTTCAGGTCTCTCCAGAGATGTTAGTTCGGGTTCAAGTCAGGGTTCTGGCTGGGCCACTCAAGGACATTCAGAGACTTGTCCTGAAGCCACTCCTGCATTGTCTTGGCTGTGTGCTTATGGTCGTTGTTCTGTTGGAAGGTAAACCTTCGCCCCTGTCTGAGGTCCTGAGCGCTCTGGAGCAGGTTTTCATCAAGGATCTCTCTGTACTTTTCTCCGTTCATCTTTCCCTCAATCCTGACTAGTCTCCCAGTTCCTACCACTGAAAAAAAACACAGCATGATGCTGCCACCACCATGCTTCACCGTAGACGTGATGCTTGGCAGAGAATTTTTCGCTTTGTCGTTTTGGGGTATTGTGTGTAGTGTGATGAGGACTTTTTCAAATGTAATCTTAGATTTTAGAATAAGGATGTAACATAACTAAATGTGGAAAATGACAAGTGGTCTGAATACTTCTCGAAGGCACTGTACATGTTTAAGCGGTCCTGTATGTAGCTCAGTTCATAAGAGCATTGCACTAGGAACACCAGAGCTGTTTTAAATATGTTATTGGACCATAAACAGATTAGGATCATTAATCCATACAGTCCAAATAATGATGATCCACGCTTCTTTGAAAATATATATAATAATTTATCAAGCCTACAAGCAATACCAGACTCTATTATTATGGTGGGAGATTATAATACGGTTTTATATACCTCAATGGACGGTAAACGAAATCAAACTAAAAATTATGCAAATAACGAAGATCATGGATATGGTGGATATGTAATGAAGCTAGTGGATATTTGGAGGCTTAAATATTCTGACCTGGTGAGATATATATGGTGGAGGTTTTAATACCCTGACCTAGTGAGATATACATGGAGGAGGCTTCAATACCCTGACCTAGTGAGATATATATGGTGGAGGTTTAATACCCTGACCTAGTGAGATATACATGGTGGAGGCTTAAATATCCTGTCCTAGTGAGATATATATGGTGGAGGCTTAAATACCCTGACCTAGTGAGATATACATGGTGGAGGCTTAAATATTCTGACCTAGTGAGATATATATGGTGGAGGCTTAAATACCCTGACCTAGTGAGATATACATGGCGGAGGCTTAAATATTCTGACCTAGTGAGATATACATGGCGGAGGCTTAAATATTCTGACCTAGTGAGATATACATGGTGGAGGCTTAAATATCCTGACCTAGTGAGATATACATGGTGGAGGCTTAAATATCCTGACCTAGTGAGATATACATGGTGGAGGTTTAATATCCTGACCTAGTGAGATATATATGGTGGCTTAAATATCCTAAATAGGCTTAAATACCCTGACCTAGTGAGATATACATGGTGGAGGTTTAATATCCTGACCTAGTGAGATATATATGGTGGAGGCTTAAATATCCTGACCTAGTGAGATATACATGGTGGAGGCTTAAATACCCTGACCTAGTGAGATATACATGGTGGAGGCTTAAATACCCTGACCTAGTGAGATATACATGGAGGTTTTATAACCTGACCTAGTGAGATATACATGGTGGAGGCTTAAATACCCTGACCTAGTGAGATATACATGGTGGAGGCTTCAATATCCTGACCTAGTGAGATATACATGGTGGAGGCTTCAATATCCTGACCTAGTGAGATATACATGGTGGAGGCTTAAATGTCCTGACCTAGTGAGATATATATGGTGGAGGCTTAAATATCCTGACCTAGTGAGATATACATGGTGGAGGTTCAATATCCTGACCTAGTGAGATATACATGGTGGAGGCTTAAATATCCTGACCTAGTGAGATATACATGGTGGAGGTTTAATATCCTGACCTAGTGAGATATACATGGTGGAGGCTTAAATACCCTGACCTAGTGAGATATACATGGAGGAGGTTTAATATCCTGACCTAGTGAGATATACATGGTGGAGGCTTAAATACCCTGACCTAGTGAGATATACATGGTGGAGGTTTAATATCCTGACCTAGTGAGATATACATGGTGGAGGCTTAAATACCCTGACCTAGTGAGATATACATGGAGGAGGTTTAATATCCTGACCTAGTGAGATATACATGGTGGAGGTTTAAATATCCCGACCTAGTGAGATATACATGGTGGAGGCTTAAATGTCCTGACCTAGTGAGATATACATGGTGGAGACTTAAATACCCTGACCTAGTGAGATATACATGGTGGAGGCTTAAATACCCTGACCTAGTGAGATATACATGGTGGAGGCTTAAATACCCTGACCTAGTGAGATATACATGGTGGAGGCTTAAATACCCTGACCTAGTGAGATATATATGGCGGAGGCTTAAATATTCTGACCTAGTGAGATATATATGGTGGAGGCTTCAATATCCTGACCTAGTGAGATATACATGGTGGAGGCTTAAATACCCTGACCTAGTGAGATATACATGGAGGAGGTTTAATATCCTGACCTAGTGAGATATACATGGTGGAGGCTTAAATACCCTGACCTAGTGAGATATACATGGTGGAGGTTTAATATCCTGACCTAGTGAGATATACATGGTGGAGGCTTAAATACCCTGACCTAGTGAGATATACATGGAGGAGGTTTAATATCCTGACCTAGTGAGATATACATGGTGGAGGCTTAAATACCCTGACCTAGTGAGATATACATGGTGGAGGCTTCAATACCCTGACCTAGTGAGATATATATGGTGGAGGCTTCAATACCCTGACCTAGTGAGATATACATGGTGGAGGTTCAATATCCTGACCTAGTGAGATATACATGGTGGAGGCTTAAATATCCTGACCTAGTGAGATATACATGGTGGAGGTTTAATATCCTGACCTAGTGAGATATACATGGTGGAGGCTTCAATACCCTGACCTAGTGAGATATACATGGTGGAGGCTTAAATATCCTGACCTAGTGAGATATATATGGTGGAGGCTTAAATACCCTGACCTAGTGAGATATACATGGTGGAGGCTCAATCAAGCTAGTCGTCTTGAATACTTTCTTATGTAATTCTCGCTGGCACCAAAAGTTTTAAAAAATGAATAAGTGTTGATAGGGGACAGAATGCGATCGGACCATCACATAATTGGCATATACTTTACTCTTACGGAATTTCCACATGGGCGAGGATATTGGAAACGTAATCAAAGCCTACTAGATGACAACTTGTTTTTAACAAGGACAGAAGTATTTATAACTGACTTATTCCAACATAACATACAGTAGGTACAGCAGATCCCCTTCTTGTATGGGACACTTAAATGTGCCTTTAGAGCCCATGCAATTCAAGCCTCATCTTTAAAGCCGAAGCAATTCAAGTCAAGATAATCAATTTTAAGAAAGAAAATAGAGGAACTAACAGTACAGATAGATAGCAATAAAAAATGAACCATAGAGGCACAGAATACGTTAGATGTAAAATAAATGGAGGAACTTATTCAAGAAAGACAAAGAGTGATATATGATTTTAAAAATAAAGCAAACTGGATGGAATATGGGGGAAAAATCACAATTAAAAAAACATAGAAATGCTACCAAAGAAAATGTACTGAAACGTGTTACAAATGACCAGTCACCCATAATTCACCAAAATATATTTTGAAAGAGGAAGCAAAGTACTTTAAGCATATGATTTAATTTAGGTCTCCTCAATCTCCACTAACCGAAGTTAATTGTAAGGATTTGTTTCCTATTAATACTGTTAAATTAACAGCTGTACAGAAAGACTCATGTGAAGGCCAAATTACAGAGGAGGAACTTCTTGTTGCAGTTAAAGACTTTAAGTCCGTGAAAACTCCAGGGCTGGATGGTATACCTGTTGAGGTATACCAAACCTTTTCTGATGTACTCAGAGGACTGTTATTAGCAGGTTTTTTTTTACATGGAAGACGCATTGAAGATAATATAAGACAAGTAGTGGAAACAATAGGACACTATGAAAAATCTGTCAAACCTGGCCTGGTATTCAAAACTGACTTTGAAAGGCTTCTGATAAAGTATGACTGGAATTCATATATTAAAATCAAAGCAAATCAAATGTATTTATATAGCCCTTCTTACATCAACTGATATCTCAAAGTGCTGTAAAGAAACCCAGCCTAAAACCCCAAACAGAAAGAAATGCAGGAGTAGAATCACAGTGACTAGGAAAAACTCCCTAGAAAGGCCAAAACCTAGGAAGAAACCTAGAGAGGGACCAGGCTATGAGGGGTGGCCAGTCCTCTTCTGGCTGTGCTGGGTGGAGATTATAACAGAACATGGCCAAGATGTTCCAATGTTCATAAATGACCAGCAGGGTCAAATAATAATAATCACAGTAGTTGTCAAGGGTGCAACAAGTCAGCACCTCAGGAGTAAATGTCAGTTGGCTTTTCACAGCCGATCATTAAGAGAATCTCTACCGCTCCTGCTGTCTCTAGGGAGTTGAAAACAGCAGGTCTGGGACAGGTAGCACGTCCGGTGAACAGGTCAGGGTTCCATGGCCGCAGGCAGAACACTTGAAACTGGAGCAGCAGCACGGCCAGGTGGACTGGGGACAGCAAGGAGTCATCATGTCAGGTAGTCCTGAGGCATGGTCCTAGGGCTCAGGTTCTCAGAGAGAGAGAGAGAAAGAAAGAAAGAAAGAAAGAAAGAAAGAAAGAAAGAAAGAAAGAAAGAAAGAAAGAAAGAAAGAAAGAAAGAAAGAAAGAAAGAAAGAAAGAAAGAAAGAAAGAAAGAGAATTAGAGAGAGCATACTTAAATTCACACAGGACACCGGATAAGACAAGATAAATACTCCAGATATAACAGACTGACCCTAGCCCCCCGACACATAAACTACTGCAGCATAAATACTGGAGGCTGAGACAGGAGGGGTCAGGAGACACTGTGGCCCCATCCGATGATACCCCCGGACAGGGCCAAACAGGTAGGATATAACCCCACCCACTTTGCCAAAGCACAGCCCCCACACCACTAGAAGGATATCTTCAACCACCAACTTACCATCCTGAGACAAGGCAGAGTATAGCCCACAAAGATCTCCGCCACAGCACAACCCAAGGGGTGGCGCCAACCCCGACAGGAAGGATTGGCGCCACTCAAGTGACGCACCCCTCCTAGGGACGGCATGGAAGAGCACCAGTAAGCCAGTGACTCAGCCCCTGTAATAGGGTTAGAAGCAGAGAATCCTAGTGGGATGAACCTTTCTTTAACTAGGCACGTCAGTTTAAGAACAAATTATTATTTACAATGACGGCCTACCCCCCGGCCAAACCCTCCCTTAACCTGGATGACGCTGGGCCAATTGTGCGCCGACCTACGGGACTCCCAGTCACGGTCGGTTGTGACAGCCTCGGAACGAATGAGGGTCTGTAGTGACACCTCTATATATAAATGTCTGGAATATTTCAATTTTGGAGAATCTCTTATACAATGGTTTAAAGTTAGGTATAGTAACCTCAGGTGTAAAATAGTAAATAATGGCTACTTCTCAGAAAGTTTGAAACTGTCAAGAGGAGTCACTTTTATTGATAACTTTGACACCTTCTGGAAACGACGGAGTCCATCCAAGTCATCTTGGCTCCTGGACTCTGTCCACACATTTCAAGGCTGCGTTGAAACAATGACTGGAAAATGATCCAAGACCATCTCAGTAAATCCCTACCATTGTGACAATGAGTCATCATAATGCTGCATCAAATGTATATGATCTTAGGGGCATTGGCAAACACAATGTTTGGGGCATTGTCAGCTCCAATGCAAATAACATGAGTGAGTCTGAATCTGATAAGCTTCCCAGTAAAGCATTAAAACAATCAAGCAACACAGAAAAGTGCTAAAAATAGCCCATATTAACATATGTAGCCTAAGAAACAAGGTCCATGAAGTCAATAACTTGCTTGTAACAGATGACATTCATATTCTGACTATCTCTGAAACTCACTTAGATAAATCCTTTGATGATACAGTGGTAGCAATACAAGGATATAATATCTACCAAAAAGACAGAAATGCCAACGGAGGCGGTGTTGCGTCTATATTCAGAACCACATTCCTGTAAAGCTTAGAGACGATCTAATGTTAAATACTGTTGAAGTAATATGGCTACAGGTTAATCTGCCTCACCTAAAGCCCATTCTGGTGGGAATCTGCTATAGACCACCAAGTGCTAACATTCAGTATCTGGATAATATGTGTGAAATGCTTGATAATGTATGTGATATCAACAGAGAAGTATATTTTCTGGGTGATTTAAATATTGATTGGCTATCATCAAGCTGCCCACTCAGGAAAAAACTTGTAACAAACTGTAACCAGTGCCTGCAACCTGGATCAGGTTGTCAGTCAACCTAACAAGGTAGTTACAAACAGCACAGGAAGTAAATCATCAACATGTATTGACCACATCTTTACTAACAGATATATACTGCAGATATTTGCTTTAAAGCAGTATCCTAATCCATAGGATGTAGTGATCACAATATAAAAGCCATATCTAGGAAAACCAAAGTTCCAAAGGCTGGGCCTAATATAGTATATAAGAAGTCATACATATGTTGTGATTCATATGTTGATCATGTAAAGAATATTTGCTTGTCTGTGGTGTGTAATGATGAGCACCCAGACGCTGCTCTTGACACATTTATGAAACTACGTATTCCAGTTACTAATAAGCAGCGCCCATTAAGAACATGACTGTAAAAACTGTTAAATCCCCTTGGATTGATGAGAAATTGAAAAATTGTATGGTTGAGAGGGATGAGGAAAAAGGTATGGAAATTAAGTCCCATCTGATTGGCAAACGTACTGCAAATTAAGAAATCATGTGACTAAACTAAAGAAAGAGACAAATAAACTACACTATGAAAGTTTAACAAAGTTAAATTATATAAAGAATGATAGTAAAAAGCTTTCGGGGCATCTTAAATTAAATTTCGGGGGAAAAGCCAACTCGGCTCCTTCATTCATTGAATCAGATGGCTCAGTCATCACAAAGCCCACTGATATTGCAAACTACTTGAATTACTTTTTCATTGGCAAGATGAGAAAACTTAGGGATGACATGTCAGCAACAAACGCTGACACTACACATCCAAGTATATCGGACCAAATTATGAAAGACAAGAACTATACATTTGAATTCCATAAAGTCAGTGTGGAAGAGGTGAAAGAAAGTGATTGTTGTCTATCACCAATGACAAGCCACCGGGGTCTGACAATCTGGATGGAAAATGACTGAGGATAATAGCAGACGATATTGCCACATCTTCAATTTAAGCTTACTAGAGAACGTGTGCCCTCAGGCCTGGAGGGAAGCTAAAGTCATTCCGCTACCCAAGAATAGTAAAGCCCCCTTTACTGGCTCAAATAGCCAACCAATCAGCCTGTTACCAACCCTTAGTAAACTTCCGGAAAAAATGATGTTTGACCAGATGCAATGCTATTTCACAGTAAACAAATTGACAACAGAATTTCAGCATGCTTATAGGGAAGGACATTCAACAATCACAGCACTTACACAAATGACTGATAATTGGCTGAGATAAATTGATGATAAAATGATTGTGGGGGCTGTCTTGTTAGACTTCTGTGCAGCTTTTGACAATATTGATCATAGTCTGCTGCTGGAAAAACAGATGTGTTATGGCTTACACCCCCTGCTATAATGTAGATAAAGAGTTACTTGTCTAACTGACACAGAGGGTGTTCTTAATAACCTCTTTGGGATAGGGGGCAGAATTTTGACTTCCGGATGAAAAGCGTTCCCAAAGTAAGCTGCCTGTTACTCAGGCCCAGAAGCTAGGACATGTATTGGTAGATTTGGATAGAAAACGCTCAAAAGTTTCTAAAACTGTTAAAATAATGTCTTTGAGTATAACAGAACTGATATGGCAGGCGAAACCCCAAGGACAAACCATCCCACCATTTCAGCCTACCACTGTTTCCAATGGGTGTCATGTTTATTATGAGGCGAAATCCTCCCAGATTGAAGTTCCTAGGGCTTCCACTAGATGTCAACAGTCTTTAGAAGGAGTTTCAGGCTTGTTTTTGGAAAAATGATTTAGAATTTGTAGTTTTTCGAAGTGGCTCCCATTTTGGCTGTAGTGTTTTCATGCGCGTGGATGAGAGCACGTTCTTTGTTGTTTATCTCCGGTAAAGACAATAACGATTCTCCGTCTTAAATGGTCTAATTTATTTAAGTATTATGGTACCTGAGGTTTGATTATAAACGTTGTTTGACTTGTTTGGAGAAGTTTATTGGTAACGTTTGGGATTCCTTTTGTATGCATTTTGAAGGAGGGAAACCGGTGGATTATTGAATGAAGAGTTTTTGGGGATATAAAGAAGAACTTTATCGAACAAAATGACCATTTGTGATGTAGCTGGGACCTTTTGGAGTACCAACAGAAGAATATCTTCAAAGGTAAGGCATTTATTATATCGTTATTTCTGACTTTCGTGGAGCATCTGCCGGGTTGAAAAATGTTTTTCATGCTTTTGTAAGCGGGGCGCTGTCCTCAGATAATCGCATGGTGTGCTTTCGCCATAAAGCCTTTTTGAAATCTGACACAGCGGCTGGATTAACAAGAAGTTAGCTTTATTTTGATGTATGACACTTGTATTTTCATGAATGTTAAATATTTATATTTCTGTCATTTGAATTTCGCGCTCTGCAATTTCACCGGATGTTGTCGAGGTGGGTCGCTAGCGGAATGCCTGTGCCAGAAAGGTTCATGGAAGCCTCTCAAACATAATCCAGTTGGAATCAGGAATTTCCAGGGCTAGCTGTTTAGGCCCCTTGCTTTTTTACATTTTTACTAACGACATGCCACTGACTTTGAGTAAAGCCAGAGTGTCTATTTATGCGGATGACTCAGCGCTATATACTTCAGCTACTACAGCGACTGAAATGACTGCAACACTCAACAAAGAGCTGCAGTTAGTTTCAGAGTGAGTGGCAAGGAATAAGTTAACTCTAAATATTTCTAAAACTAAAAGCATTGTATTTTGATCAACATCCTCACTAAATCCTGAACCTCAACTAAATCTTGTAATAAATCATGTGAAAATTGAGCAAGTTGAGATGACTAAACTGCTTGGAGTAACCATAGATTGTAAACTGTCATTGTCAAAACATATTAATGCAGTAGTAGCTAAGATGGGGAGAAGTCTGTCTATAATAAAGCGCTGCTCTGCCTTCTTTAACAACACTATCAACAAGGCAGGTCCTACAGGCTCTAGTATTGTCACACCTTGACTACTGTTCAGTTGTGTGGTCAGGTGCCACAAAAAAGGACTTAGGAAAATTGCTATTGGCTCAGAACAGGGCAACACGGCTGGATGTGCACAGAGAGCTAATATTAATAATATGCATGTCAATCTCTCCTGGCTGAAAGTGGAGGCGAGATTGACTTCATCACTACTTTTATTTATGAGAGGTATTATTGACATGTTGAATGCACCGAGCTGCCTGTCTAAACTACTGGCACACAGCTCGGACACCCATGCATACCCCACAAGACATGCCACAAGAGGTCTCTTCACAGTCCCCAAGTCCAGAACAGACTATGGGAGGCACACAGTACGACATAGAACCATGACAACATGGAACTCTATTCCACATCAAGTAACTGACTCAAGCAGTAAAATTAGATAAAAAAAAACAGATAAAAAAACAGACACCTTATGGAACAGTGGGGGACTGTGAAGCAACACAAACACTGGCACAGACACACGCACAGACACACACACACACACACACATGCATGATACCATACGCACTATACATACACATGGATTTAGTACTGTTGATATGTGGTAGAGGTGGAGTAGGGGCCCGAGGGCACACAGAGTGTTGTGAAATCTGTGAATGTATTGTAATGTTTTGAAAATGGTATAAACTGCCTTAATCCCAGGAAGAGTAGCTGCTGCATCTAATGGGGAGCCATAATAAATACAACATACAAATACAAAAAACAAGGTTGTCCACTATCGGCATATCTATCTATTATGGCCATCGAAATGCTAGCTATTAAAATCAGATCCAACAATAATATCAAGGGCCTAGAAATCCAGGGTTTAAAAACAAAGGTTTCATTGTACGCTGATGATTCATGTTTTCTTTTAAAACCACAACTTGGATCCCTCCACAGCCTCATAGGGGATCTAGATAGTTTTTCTGACCTCTCTGGATTACAACGATATTATAGTGAATGCACTATATTATGTATTGGATCACAACAACAAAACACATTTACAGTACTGTGTAGTTAACCAATAACAATGTCTGACGGTGAAGTGGACATACTCAGTTTTCATATCCCGAAAGAAAGAAAATATCTCATTACAAAAAAAATCAAAGAAAGTTAGCAAAAATAGATAAGATCTTGTTACCGTGGGAAAAAAAATACCTGTATATTTGTGGAAAGATCACCCTGATTAACTCTTTAGTCATATCCCAGTTTATCTATTTGCTTATGGTCTTGCCTACACCTAGTGACTTGTTTTTTAAATTATATGAGTAAAAAGTATTCCATTTTATTTGAAACAGCAAGCCAGACAAAATTAAACAGGCCTATTTATATAATGAATATGAATTCAGAGGGCAGAAATGATTACATATTAAAGCATTAGACCTCTCACTAAAGGCTTCAGTCATACACAATTTGTTCTTAAATCTGAACTGGTTCTCCAGCTGATTAGAGAACCCCGTGTTCAAGAATGGACTTGTTCCCTTTATTCTGATTACAACCTCTCACTGTTGGTTATTTGAAAATGAAATCATCTTCAAAATATTGCTATTTTTAAAACAAGCCATAGAAATTTGGTTACAATTTCAGTTTAGTCCACCAGAAAAGACAGATCAAATATTACAATAAATATTATGGTTCATCTTAAATATAGTAATTGATTAAAAAAACAGCATGTTTGGATTTTTTTATTAAAGATACAATGTTTGTAAATTATATCATAAATAGGACTGATGCAGTTATGTCACACATGCAGCAAACAAAAATACAGGACATTCAGAAAGTATTCAGACCCCTTCGCTTTTTTGACATTTTGTTACGTTACAGCCTTATTCTAAAATTGATGAAATCTTTTTTTCCTCATCAATCTACACACAATACCCCATAATGGCAAAGCTAAAACAGGTTTTTAGAAATGTTTGCAAATGTATACATAAGTATTCAGACCCTTTGCTATGAGACTCGAAATTGAACTCAGGTGCATCCTGTTTCCTTCATAAACTCAGCAAAAAAAGAAATGTCCCTTTTTCAGGACCCTGATAATTCGTAAAAATCCAAATAACATCACAGACCTTCATTGTAAAGGGTTTAAACACTGTTTCCCATGCTTGTTCAATGAACCATAAACAATTAATGAACATGCACCTGTGGAACAGTCGTTAAGACACTAAGCAGTTTACAGACGGTAGGCAATTAAGGTCACAGTTATGAAAACTTGGACACTAAAGAGGCCTTTCTACTGACTCTGAAAAACACCAAAAGAAAGATGCCCAGGGTCCCTGCTCATCTGCGTGAACGTGCCTTAGGCATGCTGCAAGGAGGCATGAGAACTGCAGATGTGGCCAGGGCAATAAATTGCAATGTCAATATTGTGAGACGCCTAAGACAGCACTACAGGGAGACAGGACGGACAGCTGATCATCCTCGCAGTGGCAGACCACATGTAATAACACCTGCACAGGATCGGTACATCACACCTGCGGGACAGGTACAGGATGGCAACAACAACTGCCCAAATTACACCAGGAACGCACAATCCCTCCATCAGTGCTCAGACTGTCCGGATTGGGCTGAGAGAGGCTGGACTGAGGGATTGTAGGCTTGTTGTAGTAAGGCAGGTCCTCACCAGACATCAACGGTAACAACGTGCCTATGGGCACAAACCCACCGTCGCTGGACCAGACAGGACTGGCAAAAAGTGCTCTTCACTGATGAGTCACAGTTTTGTCTCACTAGGGGTGATGGTCGGATTCGCGTTTCTCGTTGAAGGAATGAGCGCTACACCGAGGCCTGTACTCTGGAGCGGGATCGATTTGGAGGTGGAGGATCCATCATGGTCTGGGGCGGTGTGTCACAGCATCATCGGACTGAGCTTGTTGTCATTGCAGGCAATCTCAACGCTGTGCGTTACATGGAAGACATCCTCCTCCCTCATGTGGTACCCTTCCTGCTGGCTCATCCTGACATGACCCTCCAGCATGACAATGCCACCAGCCATACTGCTCATTCTGTGCACGATTTCCTGCAAGACAGGAATGTCAGTGTTCTGCCATGGCCAGCGAAGAGCCCGAATCTCAATCCCATTGAGCACATCTGTGACCTGTTGGATCGGAGGGTGAGGGCTAGGGCCATTCCCCCAGAAATGTCTGGGAACTTGCAGGTGCCTTGGTGGAAGTGTGGGGTAACATCTCACAGCAAGAACTGGCAAATCTGGTGCAGTCCATGAGGAGGAAATGCACTGCAGTACTTAATGCAGCTGGTGGCCACACCAGATACTGACTGTTACTTTTGATTTTGACCCCCCCCCCCCCCCCCCCCCCCCCCCCCCTCCATTTCTGTTAGTCACATGTCTGTGGAACTTGTTCAGTTTATGTCTCAGTTGTTGTATCTTGTTATGTTCATACAAATATTTACACATGGTAAGTTTCCTGCAAATAAATGCAGTTGACAGTGAGAGGACGTTTCTTTTTTTGCTGAGTTTATGACAAGGATTGAAAAGTAGATTGTCGACGTCATTCATGATGATGACTGCTTGTTTAGCTTGCCAACTAAGATTTGAAAGTATGATGTTTACATGATCAGTCCAATCAAAGCTATGATAGACATAATGTGATTTCACATCATTTGATCTGTGGCCAATGACCTTGAGCCTTCTTGGATGGGCACATCTAATGTAACTTTATGGCAGCACCCAAGGGGTTGAATTTTTGAGCTCTCCCCGTATATTTTGCAGTGACGTATTGTCCCCATGAGTGACAGAACACTGAGCCAATCAACACGCAACTAGAGAACATTACCAACTCCTACAATTCATATTGTCCACTGGCTGCCCCACCACCACAGAAAGCACTGAAATAGGCTGAAACACCTGCATTTCAGAGCTGCCTTACTCAAGAAAGCTAAAAAGAGACCATGTTTTTATGCGTGGCCCAGCCAGAGCCCGGATTTTAACCCAATCCAACCTGACAGAGCTTGAGAGGATCTGCAGAGAAGAATGGCGTAGAAACTTCCCAAATACAGGTGTGTCAAGTTTGTAGAGTCATACCCAAGACTCAAGGCTGTATTCACTGCCAAAAGTGCTTCAACGAAGTACTGAGTAAAGGGTCTGAATACTTATGTAAATCTGATATAAAAAATATTAAAAAATTGGAACATTTTCAAAAATGTAAAAATAAATGTTTTTGCTTTGTCATTAAGGGGCGTAGATTGAGGAATTTAAAAAATTATTCAATCCATTTTAGAATAAGGCTGTAACATAACAAAATGTGGGGAAAAATCAAGGGGTGTGAATACTTTCAAATGCACTCTATATGTAAATCTCTACTAGCTCTACTAAAATTTCAACCAACTCATTGCAGCATTACCGCAAAAATAGAAGAGGCAAGTGGAAGGGGGAGAAAGTAAGGAACTTGTCTATCGACCCTGCATTAAAAACCAATATTGGCTAAAGAAAATTGTGATAAATAAAAAAGTATACCAGTTTCATTTAAGGACCAAAAAATTGACAGCTGGGCCATTTAGATTGTAAAATGTTCGATGTACCGATTCCATGGCACATAGTTTTGAAATGATACACAAAACAGAGTTTTTTTTATTTAAATGATTATACAAAATTCTTGCAACCAATATAATGTTATATAAATGGAGGATACAACCATCCCAGCTCTGCAGGTTTCGCTGCGAAGAGACAGAATCATTAGATCATTTGTTTTGGTACGGTCCATTTTTGGGGCTCCTGAATGGCGCAGCGGTCTGAGGCACTGCATCTCAGTGCTAGAGTGATTGGGATTCCCATAGGGTGGCGGACAATTGGCCCAGCGTCGACCGTGTTAGGGTTTGGCCGGGGTAGGCCGTCATTGTAAATAATAATTGGTTCTGAACTGACTTGCCTAGCTAAATAAAGGTTGAATAAAAAATAAATATGTAGCTTGTTTTTGGTCGCAGGTTCAGGAATGGCCAAAGAATTGCGACATTTACCTGGAGCTAACTCTGCAAATAGCACTGGAGCTAACTCTGCAAATAGCACTGGAGCTAACTCTGCAAATAGCACTGCTGGGTGATTTAAAAAGTCATAGCCAATCGATCAATAATAAAATAACACTCTTAGCAAAAAATATTATCTTTCATTTACAATCTGTAGAAACTATGAGAATAGAAAGGTTCAGAACTTTTGTGAAACATCACAGCAAAGTAGAAAAATATATGGGAAATAGGAATCAAAACTGGATGGTGTTTAGAGATAGATGTGAGGGGTTGTGTGGAGCTGAAGGCTGGGACTGGATGGTGTTTAGAGATAGATGTGAGGGGTTGTGTGGAGCTGAAGGCTGGGACTGGATGGTGTTTAGAGATAGATGTGAGGGGTTGTGTGGAGCTGAAGGCTGGGACTGGATGGTGTTTAGAGATAGATGTGGGGGTTGTGTGGAGCTGAAGGCTGGGACTGGATGGTGTTTAGAGATAGATGTGAGGGGTTGTGTGGAGCTGAAGGCTGGGACTGGATGGTGTTTAGAGATAGATGTGAGGGGTATTGTGGAGCTGAAGGCTGGGACTGGATGGTGTTTAGAGATAGATGTGAGGGGTTGTGTGGAGCTGAAGGCTGGGACTGGATGGTGTTTAGAGATAGATGTGAGGGGTTGTGTGGAGCTGAAGGCTGGGACTGGATGGTGTTTAGAGATAGATGGGAGGGGTTGTGTGGAGCTGAAGGCTGGGACTGGATGGTGTTTAGAGATAGATGGGAGGGGTTGTGTGGAGCTGAAGGCTGGGACTGGATGGTGTTTAGAGATAGATGTGAGGGGTTGTGTGGAGCTGAAGGCTGGGACTGGATGGTGTTTAGAGATAGATGTGAGGGGTTGTATGGAGCTGAAGGCTGGGACTGGATGGTGTTTAGAGATAGATGTGAGGGGTTGTGTGGAGCTGAAGGCTGGGACTGGATGGTGTTTAGAGATAGATGTGAGTTGTGTGGAACTAAAGGATGGGAATAAAAACAAACAAAAGATAACTATTGTAAAATATGTGTCTGTAAAATGTATATAGTTTGTATAAGCTGGAAGTATAAGCTTAAGAGTTGTTGTCCATTAGTTTACTCCAATTATGAGAGGGATGGTAGGGTAAGGGGAAAATAATAAAGGAAAATATATTACAAAATATTTATATATTTTATATATACACTACCGTTTAAAAGTTTGCGGTCACTTAGAAATGTCCTTGTTTTTGAAAGAAAAGCTCATATTTTGTCCATGACAATAACATCACATTGATCAGAAATACAGTGTAGACATGAAATAGTACCCGCAAAACACCCGTCTCAACGTCAACAGTGAAGAGGCGACTCCGGGATGCTGGCCTTCTAGGCAGAGTTGCAAAGAAAAAGCCATATCTCAGACTGGCCAATAAAAAGAAAAGATTAAGATGGGCAAAAGAACACAGACACTGGACAGAGGAGCTCTGCCTACAGTGCTGTATTAGCCAATGAGATTTTAGTAAAGCAGTGTCAACACTGAATTAAGTAACAGTAAAATGTATTTTAAAAGAAAAGAGAATCATATCAAAAGTAATGTGAGCCTTGCATTGTGAAAGGCAATTACTTTACAATATATAAACATTGCAATGTGAAACATGGATTTCTAGATGAAACACTTATTAAGTTTGGTGAAAAAGTGTCCGTATGATTTTGTGTGTTGTACTTAGTCAATTGAAAATTATCTTAGACTGAAACAGATGCCTTTTTTGATGATCTGTTTTGAGTGTTGTACTAAGAGTTGTGAAAATGTATTACAGACTTGTGAAAACTGCACCAAAGCGATACAAAAAAGTAAGTTAGCTAGCTAGGTACGAGCACCACATATCATCAGTAATGACATGTTTTCCTCAAAAAAGCTGTGAAAAGTCTGTGCTAGTAAGATAAGCCAAGTGCTAGCGCAGGAAAGTTCTGGGTGTTAATTGTTTTTGTTTTCCACCCACACTCTACTGTGTTTTTCACAGCAGTTTCTGTATCTCTATAGCCCTGTAGCGAGGCAGTGGGGAGGATAAGCATATTTAGGTTGCATGCTTCCTCCTATACTACTGCATTCCACCCCCCAACCCCCACCCCCCAACCCCCGACCCCCAACCCCACACACAGACTGAACATGTCTCATTCCCAGTGTCATAGATCACAGCCTTACAGGCCTCACATCCCCTACTAGTGGGTCATATATACAAACACACACCTGCCGGACCAAGGCCGCCTGGAGACTACAGCTGCCTGAGTGATGAGTTCCACAGGGGCAGCGGGGTCTGGGGGGGTCTGGAGGCCTAACCTCACTTCCTCCTCTGGTTCACAGACAGACCTCCGGCCCTGATGCTGTTCCGGTTGTGGTTTGTAAACTTCGCCCATGAGATGAACTTTTGACCTTTCTTCTTACCCACCAAATAATGAAAACTGTATTTCTGCTGTATTTCTACTGTATTGACACCAATCTACAACCTACAGGAACCAATCCCCAAGCCAGGATTGTTCTGCAACTCATCAGTGGGTCCACACTCCCTACCCACCATTGGAGAACGGTTGAACCACTGGCTAGTGCAACCCAGGAGTGTGGACGAGAGCTGGGTTGCATTGCAACTCTGGTCCCAGGCCGAGTTCCCCTCCAGCCATGTCCTTTCCTCCAAAGAGACGGAGGCCATCCGTCATGCTGGCCCGTGCAGACACACAATGGCCTGGGCCTTTTACCCAGTGCTCAGCCCCTCTCACACACCCTGCTGATAACACACGGCTTCCGGCACCTTGGAAGGGGACTGGAAGTGGCTCAACCACAACAGATATACAGTCCGGTCTCTGGCCTGCATATTCACTGGGATGATGCCAAGGTAAAATTGCTTAGGAGCTCTTTACAAGGTCAGTCAGGGTTATGGAGAAGATACGTTTTGTGTCAAATTATCAATGCCCACCTTTGCACTTCATACAATTTGAGTATTGCTCTTTAATAAGAAACCTATTTTGAGGGACATTTTGGGAACATTTCCCAATGCATTTAGTATTTGATAACAAGCTACTCTCCATAGGTGTAATGTATCTTACAGACCTGTTAAGTCCTCCAACCCAGATACCTCTCCCCCCTCATCAATCCTACAATCCATCACCCTGACGCTCTTTACATCTTCTTCTGGGAAAAGACACTACATATATGGTACTATTTCCATCTAAGACAACGCAGACAATACTCTCTCTATAACAGACTATGAAACACTTCCCCACATACTCTTTAGTTGCTCCCGACGCCACTTGGGTACACTGCAGCATCCACCAAGAGCCTGTGCTGCCAAGGGAATACCTGACAGCTTGAAAGACGTTTTGGACACTACAGTGAAAATGGTTAACTTTATTAAAGCAAGGCCCCTGAACACTTGTGTATTTTCTGCATTGTACAATGATATGGGCAGCGACCATGTAACACTTTTACAGCATACAGAAGTGCGCTGGTTATCAAGGGGCAAAGTATTGACATTTTTTTAATTGAGAGACGAGCTTAAAGTTTTCTTTACTGAACATCATTTTCACTTGTCTGACCGCTTGCATGATGACGAGTTTCTCACACGACTGGCCTATCTGGATGATGATTTTTCTCACCTGAATGATCTGAATCTAGGATTACAGGGACTCCCTGCAACTAAATTCAATGTGCGGGACAAAATTGAGGCTATGATTAAGAAGTTGGAGAAATGTTCTGTCTGCATTCATTAACAAGGACAACACACAAGTCTTTCCATCATTGTATGATATTTTGTGTGCAAATGAACTCAAGCTTACAGACTTTGTCAAATGTGATATAGCGAAGCACCTGAGTGAGTTGGGTGCGCAATTACACAGGTACTTTCCTGAAACGGATGACACAAACAACTGGATTCATTATCCCTTTCATGCCCTGCCTCCAGTCCACTTACCGATGTCTGAACAAGAGAGCCTCATCGAAATTGCAACAAGCGGTTCTGTGAAAATGTAATTTAATCAGAAGCAACTGCCAGATATCTGGATAGGGCTGCGCTCAGAGTATCCTGCCTTGGCAAATTGCACTGTTAAGACACTGATGCCCTTTGCAACCACGTACCTATGTGAGAGTGGATTCTCGGCTCTCACTAGCATGAAAACTAAATACAGGCACAGACTGTGTGTGGAAAATGATTTAAGACTGAGACTCTCTCCAATACAACCTAACATTGCAATACAACCCAACATTTATGTGCATCATTTCAAGCACACCCTTCTCATTAACCTGTGGTGAGTTATTCACCATTTTTGATGAACAAATAAGGTTTTATATGTAAGATAGCTAAATAAAGAGCAAAATGATTGATTATTATATTGTTATTATTTGTGCCCTGGTCCAATAAGACCTCTTTGTCACTTCCCACGAGCCGGGTTGTGATAAAAAACTCACACTCATTCTAATGTTTAGTAAATGTATCGTATAGTCTGTGTGTGTGGCGGCCTTACAATGATGGCAAAAAAGAACATTTGAGAGTGCGCTGACCCTGGTGCTAGAGGAGGTACGCAGCTGGAGGTGGAATGTTTGAAGGGGTACGGGACAAAAGTTTGCGAACCACTGTTCTACAACATCAGTAGAGTATGACCCTACCTCACATAGGAAGCGGCACAGGTCCTAATCCAGGCACTTGTCCTCTCCTGTCTGAACTACTGAAACTCGTTGTTGGCTGGGTTCTCCTCTTGTGCCATCAAACCCCTGCAACTTATCCAGAATGCTGCAGCCAGCCTGGTTTTGAACCTTCTCAAGTTCTCTCATGTCACCCACTCCTCTGTACAACCACTGGCTTCCAGTCGAAGCTTGCATCCACTACAAGACCATGGTGCTTTCTGACGGAACAGCAAGAGGAACTGCCCCTCCCTACCTTCAGGCTACGATCAAACTCCACACCCCAACCCGAGCACTCTGTTCTGCCACCTCAGGTCCCTTGGCCCTCCTACCCCTACGAGAGGGCAGCTTTTGCTCAGCTCAGCCCAGTCCAAACTTTTCTCTGTCCTGGCACCCCAATGGTGGATCCAGCTTCCCCCCTGAAGCTAGGACAGTAGAGTCCCTGCCCATCTTCCGAAAGCACCTGATACCATACTTATCCAAAGAGTATCTTAAATAATCCCCCTCCTCACCTCAACCCACCCCCCCCCTAAAAAAAAACACTTTCCTGAACCAACACTTGCACTTGACCCCTCCCCCTTCTACTTTTCTGATAGCTACTTTATTGTTGTCCCACCGAGCTATCTTAAGTGAATGCACTATCTGTAAGTCTCTCTGGATAAGAGCGTCTGCTATATTACTAATATGTGAATATAAAATGTATGTGTGTGTGTGTGTGTGTGTGTGTGTGTGTGTGTGTGTGTGTGTGTGTGTGTGTGTGTGTAGGTGTTAGCCTTGTCAGAAAGAACAGGTGCTAACATGTGGAAGTTGGCCAGGTGGGATGACTGGCGCTTCATCATACCTTGTTGAGCTACATGTAACTCTATATTTTATAAATGTAATTATGTCTGTATAATTATCTTAATTATGTCTGTGTAATTGTCTTAATTATGTCTGTGTAATTATCTTAATAATGTCTGTGTAATTATCTTAATTATGTCTGTGTAATTATCTTAATTATGTCTGTGTAATTGTCTTAATTATGTCTGTGTAATTATCTTAATTATGTCTGTGTAATTATCTTATGGAGAGAGAGTGAGACACCTACTTTCGTCATTTGTGAGTTGATGTGAACTAGCGCTACTAGCTACATTGCAAATGAAATAAATGTACTTGCACTGTTTGCTGCTCCCCAGTGTGATATGATGTTTGTTCTGACGTTATTTCATGACATTTTGTATACAGCTCCTGTGCTTCATTTGGAGGAACATCTCTTAAAGATGTTTAATTGTTCTGCTGACTACCCCGTCTGTCTTTTAAGTGGTTATTGGGCTGAAGATAGAGACATAGGAAACCTTGGGCTTGAGGTCCGTCCTTATAGGCATATGTCTTCATCTCTCAGCTCTGTCTTGCCCTGACCTCCCAGCCTAACCTCCACCTACCCGAATCATGATTGAGATGTTGTATCGGTGTGTCAATGTCACATCCACCTCAGGTCGCCTCCCGGACACCATGGCGGGTCCTTCTGGGGTTTGTTCGAGACCGGAAACAGGCTCTTCCGCCCCGTAAACACGGAGCTGAGCTCGGGACAGCGGCAGGGCTGAGGTAGCACGCAAGGAGCACTGATAACGTTAACAGCTATTCCCTTCTCTCTGGGAAAGCTACGTTCCTAGCGGGGGGCGGGGGGCGGAGGCCCCTAAGTGGCCAGTGTGTAAATGTCTTAGTTTAGAGTTTATTAATGCCTTAGTCTGTTTTCTTTGACAGATTTATGTCTAAATCATGACCATTGGCTCTGCCAGGACGCACGTGATGAATCGAGTTTGCCTATCTGTTGAAGTTTTATTTCGATGTATAAGTCTATTATTGCAGTCATTACAATGATATCTGTAAATACAATTCACGGTGAAGTTTAATTTCGTTTAAGTTTTATTTCGATGTATATTATGGAGTCATTTTTCCAATGAAACTCTATCTTTATATATATATATATATATATATATATATATATTTATATATATATAT
Organism: Oncorhynchus mykiss; assembly: GCF_013265735.2. Taxonomy (NCBI): domain Eukaryota; kingdom Metazoa; phylum Chordata; class Actinopteri; order Salmoniformes; family Salmonidae; genus Oncorhynchus; species Oncorhynchus mykiss. The sequence goes on along the minus strand of NC_048584.1, from coordinate 32,824,040 downwards.
AGAGAGAGAGAGAGAGAGAGAGAGGGAGAGAGAGAGAGAGAGAGAGAGAGAGAGAGAGAGAGAGAGAGATTTTTATTAAGAATAGTATTAGTCTAAATGGTGTAAGGACGAAATGAATAGGCCTCTTCAGAACACGTTCAATTTTCTCATGGCTGCAACACAGTCTCACAATCAATTCGTGCATATATGTACAAATAACACCTTTCATCCCCGCGTTTGTTTACACAAAGCTGAAAAGTGGATAATTACAATGGAATGACGTGCGTATTGGATGAAATATAAATCAAACGGTTAGCTATTTGCACGTATGACTGTAATTCGCTTTGGATAAAAGCGTCTGCTAAATGGCATTCTTTCTTCAGTCTTTCAAACCGTTGCATTAGCTGTGGTGTTTTATGTAGGCTAATGCTTTAGGCCTAATGTTGCTCGATTGTTTGTTTTTAACTTAATTTTGCAGTATCTCGCCCTGCGTCCTGCGTCGTGTGTGCGTGTGTGTGTGTGCGCGCGCGCGCGTCGGCAAACTGCAGTGCTAATAACACCATTAGCAAGGTGCATTAGTGATCCGTGGCGCTTAGCTGACCAGGGAGGGCAGAGGCCGCGAGGTTGCTCTGATTGACACGATAATAGCTGTTAAACACATACATAAACAACATTAACTCGACAAAACGTGATAGAAGGACATCAAAACGAGTATAATTAACCTAAAAATCGCACGTTATAGAAATGGGACTCGTTTTTGCCCTATAGGTCAATGCAAATTAATATTTGTGTAACTCTTATGCTATTCTATTAGGCTATTGAAATAATAATATTGTTTGGTGGTATGATGAGGTATAGAGATATAAACCTAAAATCATTCGTCAGAAAGTAACCGACTTTACAGTCCAACCATGCCGCCTAGGATCCTGATGTCAGCAGTGGTGAGATAGGCCTATCTCATGATGAATTAGAAATATCTCTAGCAACCATGTCTGCCTGCCTCGCACTATTGAACACACGCCGTCAGAGCGTATTTAGGCCCGGAGAAAGGAAAATACTCGACATTATCTCTCCCATAACAGTTCACACATATTATTATCACAAACGTTATTTTGCCATGGCTTGTAAAAGTGAAGTATTACAATTGTAAATAAACAGACGGGTGTAAACCTTTGGCTCACCCGGTCGTGTTTTGGGAGTCAATAAATCCACCTAAATGCATGTGTAGGCTACATTTCCTGCGTCCCTTAAGTAGGCTAAGTTAAAATACCCATAAACATCCTCTGTTTCAGTCAGATTGCTCCACATTCTCCTTGCGGCGTAACCACATTGCAGTTAGCCAATATAGGGTAATACAAGCAACTAAAACCGTAATGGAGGACTTTGTTTTGGGAAACACAAGTGCACACGGATGGGGTTTATAGCCCTCCCCTTACCCTCCCCCTCTCTCCCCTTGTCCTCTCTTCCCGTCTTTCCCTTCTCGATCTCTCAAATGGGCAGTTTTAAAGACATACATCTTGAGTGGCTGGGGGAGACGCTCCTCTAATCTAAACAGCACTCTGCTGATGGCGAGCGGATGGGATTATTATTGTCTTTCTCTCCCCCTTTCTCCGCATGGTTTAGGCGCTACCGGGGCTTTTGTCCCTGGCGCCTGTCCTGGCCACTGTAGACAGGCGACGAGAGGAGAGGAGAGGAGAGGTGTAGCATTACTAATACAACATCTCTGATTTGCTCTCTGGAACTACGATGACGTTTGCTCGCAGACAGTGGGACAGATATTACCGAGAAGACATATAATGCACCAATACAGGCTATTAAATCGCGGTCCCTAAACAGTGTGTGTGTGTGTGTGTGTGTGTGTGTGTGTGTGTGTGTGTGTGTGTGTGTGTGTGTGTGTGTGTGTGTGTGTGTGTGTGTGTGTGTGTTCCACCGTATTGTATCATCGTCCATGTATGGGTCTAATTGTTTATGTTGTACAGTCTAGGCCCCTCTCCTGCATCTGTCTTGAGACAGATCCAAATGGTCCAAATGGTCCAAATGAGAGGACCAAGGCATTCAGAAAAGTTAATAATATTGCAAATAGTCTCAGTTGTGCTCTGTTTTCTGTCTGTCCTCGGCGAGAGGCGAGTGGAGTCAGCAGACCCAGTGGATAATATAGGGTGAGAAACTGTCAGGTCTGGATCCTGTCCACATACACATGCAGCCAAAATCTACATAATAAACTGCGTGTTTAACTTTCAGTCGTGAACCAATCAACTAGGCCAAAAACATATATTCAACACATTATTGAAATTGTTCCAATTTAGATGAGCCAATGTGTAGAAGAACTTCAGAGCTATATGTTTGACTTCATCAATTCAAACGAGAAATGAATTACTCACACAAGCATGCAAAATGACAGACTGTGAAATAACAGCGTAAATGCCTGTAGACCTAATATTATTATTCATACGTATGCCTATTATTATAATTTGGATCAATTTAATATAAATACAATCTATAGGCTACGTTTCATTATCATATTTTCAACACAAATCTATGAAAAAAAAAGGAAATGTTTCTTCCAACTCTAAGCGCCGATGTGATGGAAACTAAAATGTGTTTGAATTAATGTGGCGCTATATAGTTTGCCAGGATTCCCTTGAAAGTCTTTATTTATTTGTTGTATTAAAGTACGGAGAAAATATCAGCATTTTGTTTTTCAAAAATACGAGGTACCCACCCCCCCACCCCCTCCACACACACACACATGTGGTGTGTGGAAAGAGGGAAATTAGATTTGTATTATCTATGAGTTTGTGATGATGGGAAGAGTAGCCCTGAGAGAGATACAGTGCGTTTAAATCGGAAACAAGACTGATAGCAACAGATAATGAATGTGTCGTTAATAAGCTGTCGTTAATAACCTATCCGTATTCCTCTTATCAGCAGATACGTTTTATTAGCCTATTAAAACAGTCAAAAAGAAACAGTCTCAACCGTGCAGGCCTGCACACACACTGACTCAAATTTCTCTCTCTAGAGACACCGACACATTCGTCTTCTATTTGTATAATGAGGACGGCTGCAACTATGTTGAGTTCATTATAGTTTCATACGGTTACTATTCCATTTATACATAATTCAATGTGGACTATATGCAAACCATGATTAAAACAGGTTTCCTACCTGTCCAGATACTGCATGAAGCGTTTCTGAGGGCTGATACCAGATTCACATTATTCTAGCCTAGATCCTACTTCTTTTTAAATGTCCAATTGAAATAACGCGATGTGTTTATTTCGGCGTAGGAATCCTGTAACATAATAAAACATTTCAATAGTTGCTACTTGATAATCTTCTCTAAACGCTAAATACAGAGAAGAGCTTGCGCCCTCGCGCCATGCAGTCACCCATCCCATTTTATCGTGACGTAACGGAGGAAAGGAGCGTCCGTCTTGGGTCCGCCAACAAAACAGAAACTGGGTCTAACCAAATCCGTCAGCTAGCTAAACACACACAGCAGCCGAGGCAGAGAGCACAGAGTAGAGAGATGAGAGCTGTCACTTCACGAAACAAGCCAGTCCTCCTTCGCATAACTCCACGAATAAAAAGCAAGGCGCAGCAATCCTTTAGGCAACTGTAGTTTTTTTTCTCAGAGACGAATAGACCCCCTTTTGGATCCGTTTACCTTCAATACCGTCTATCCAAACAAACACCTGCTTGGGGAGTTCTTTATGCTCGGATGAGCCACTTCACCAAGGGACTATAATTCCTACTTCATGTGAACGAATCGGAGCCTATGATAATAATGCTTCCTAGCCCTGTTATTTCTGCCTCCACCACGCCGTTCTCAGTCAAGGACATACTGAAGTTGGAGCTTCAGCAGAATGCTCAACAACAGCGGCTTGCCTCACACCTTGGGCCGCACCATGAGCGCTCTCACCTGGGTCCACAGCAGCACCAATACACCCTCCAGTCGCCCCCGTCTTGTATGCTGGCCGGCAGGGACAGGAACAGCCCCAGCCCCGGGCTCTCGGAAGAAGAGGAGAGAATGGCCTACCTGAGTAGTCTGACGGTTCAGGAGCGGCTGATGGAGACGGGTCTAGCCGGGGAGATATTCGTTTCAGCCGACACCAGTCTGGAGGTTGAGCAAGAGGACATAGAAGCCAGTGAGTGGGTGATTCCTGGATTACCAACATAGCCTATCCATTTAATTCTGAAAGAAATTATTGTATTATATTATATTATTTTAGGTTCAGTAGGATTGCATTAGTCTAGGTTATCAGTCTCGTGTATTAAATTCGGTTGCATGATAATTCACCCACAAAGCACCCATAAATATAGGCCTAATTCATTCATATTTCTTCTTCAATTTAACTAGACTACCACAGACTAGACTACTTCAGTTTAACGACGATATCATCTACATACAGGGATCGTATGTAAATAAAGGATACATCGTTTTGGAGAAGAAAAAAAACGTTTTTGACAATTATGCATGACCGAATCACCAGATATAATACAATCCTAAATGATCAGTTTTATCAAATAATTTAAAGAGCCATGTTTGTTGTTGTTGTCAGCTACACACTTAGGCTACACAATGAGCTGAAATGACTAGACTAGACTACCGTATTTGTTATTGGACCAACTTTAACTAGGCCCTAATTATTTAATGTATTTACTGATTGAATATGTTTGAATATTACCTAATTATTTAATGTATTTACATATTGAATATGTTTGAATATTACCTAATTATTTAATGTATTTACATATTGAATATGTTTGAATATTACCTAATTATTTCATGTATTTACATATTGAATATGTTTGAATATTACCTAATTATTTAATGTATTTACTGATTTAATATGTTTGAATATTACCTAATTGTTTAATGTATTTACATATTGAATATGTTTGAATATTACCTAATTATTTAATGTATTTAGGCCTACACTTTATTCAGAGGATTCCATTAAGATAAAAAAAAAAGAAACACATAGGACATGACGACATGAAAACAACTATATTTCAAGAACAAACATGGGTATCTGATTTCATATCCCCTTGTGGTTAATTGATATTCGTGTAATTGATTAGCCAAATAATCCTCACTGCTGGTATCCAATGTCTGAATCAGTGCCTATGGGAATTATAGAAAACAGGCAAAAACAGCATGTAGGCTACTGCGGACCTCAAGGATTAGAATATCTGTTATGTATAGCACATTTCGATTAATCTGTCAAAGTTAGATGACTAAAATCCCTCTCTCCTCTATTTCTCCAGAAGCTTGTGGCGCAATGGAGGTGAGGGCCTGTGAGGAGTCCCCGCAGGCGCACTCGGACTTGGAGAGACTCCCAAAACAGCAGAGGACCCGGCGGAAACCGCGCGTGCTCTTCTCCCAGGCGCAGGTGTTCGAGCTTGAGCGGCGCTTCAAGCAGCAGCGTTACCTATCCGCCCCCGAGAGGGAACACCTGGCGAACACTTTGAAACTGACCTCCACACAGGTCAAAATCTGGTTCCAGAACAGGAGGTATAAGTGTAAACGGCAGCGGCAGGACAAGACCCTAGAAATGGCCGGACACCCTCACCATCTTCCCCCACCTAGGAGAGTGGCAGTCCCGGTGCTGGTGCGGGATGGGAAGCCCTGCCTGGCTGGATCTCAGAACTATAATACATCCTACAGTGTTGGAGCGGCCAGCCCCTATAGTTATAACGGCTATCCGGCTTATTCCTACAATAATCCAGTGTATACTAACACATACTCATCATGCACGTACTCTAGCCTGCCTACTCTAGCACCCAACTCTACTGCTAACGCTTTTATGAATATGGGTCTGGCGAACCTGGGCGTGTCGCAATCTCAGGCCCAAACACCGCAGGGAACAGCCTGCCAAGGAACTCTGCAGGGCATTCGGGCCTGGTAGCTGAACGTGATGATCTGCTTGTTGATTAACAGTTGATCACGTCGATCACTAGCCTACAGTGTTTTGGGGATAAGGGAAAACCTGTCTGTGTCCCATGCAGCAAAATAGAAGGATTTCTAATTGAAAACCGTCACATTGAGACTCGATCATCTTGTACTAATATATTAGCTGTTTCCTCATCAACGCGGCAAAAACATGTTTTTTTAAAGTTGTTGGACTATTCCAGAGTCACTGTTGGATATAGATATATACTATGGCAACATTGCAGACGGACTAAAACGCGTACGCAACCGTGCGTAATATGGCCTTAAAGCTGTTGGGTGCTTGTGAACCAAGGATGTGAATGGCAAACATTGGCAATGGTTATATCTGAGCTATTTACATCAGAAATATGACTTTACCAGTAGCCTACTTTACCAGTGAAAACAGTATTCTTCAACAACATAACAGAAACTACTTAAATAAAAGACCGAACATGTGGAAGGATTATTTGTTGTTATTTCGAATTGACCATTTGCTGCTGCCTTTTTAGTCACTTATTTGAGTGATTCTGCACTTAAACAATGCCCGCTGCGGTTTTTAGAAAATAAGCATATATTGACAAATAAAGTGAAACATTTGGGTATCAAAAATCAGACGTGTTGATAATATTTTCTGAGGGAAAATAACATTGCCGTATCCTTACACTCTCCATCGCAGTTTCGAAAAGAGTTTATAATCCGGCTGATATATACTGTAACTGAAAGAGGGCGTTGGTACAGTTCAGTGTCCTATGTTGCTTTGTTTATCTATAGGACCGCCAAATTCCATTACCACGAGGGGCATAAACGTTCTCTTGGGAACTTGCTAAGGGAAACACAATACACTTGCAATTGTGTGTGTGTGTGCGCGCGTGTGCGTGTGTGTGTGGGAGAAAGAAAGAAAGAAAGAAAGAAAGAAAGAAAGAAAGAAGAAAGAAAGAAAGAAAGAAAAAAGAAAGAAAGAAAGGAAGAGAAAGAAACCTTGCAAATGCCTTATGACATTTGTTACTGGCTGGTTTTGAGTTGATAAAGAAATGAATAGCCGCGTTCTTTCAATCTCATTTGTAAAAGGTGAGCTGTGTTTGTAGTAGGCCCACACATACATATGTGCGCACTAATTTCGGATATATGTATACAGTTATTTAAATGCTTTGGTTGACGGTGGTTGAAGGGGTAGGCTTATTTCGTGATATGTTCTTCTTATCGGCCTTTGAGAAGCGCGCTTTGGGTTTTTAGAGGTATTCGAGAAGGGGCGTTTGGTCTCTGGTTTGCTTTAGACAAATTCAGGCCGTCAATTAGGCCTATGCTGATTATTTGTAATCTAAAGATACAATTCAACTTTGGAAACATTTAATATTACACGATTAAAGCAAAAATAATTAAGCCTATTTTATTTCCCCCCAAAATGCTAATTATTCTCTACTGAGCATATGTTAAAGTCCTGCAAAAAAGATATGGCTCTGCCAGCATACTGATCGCCATTGAAGGCCGTTTTCCAGCCCTCGCTGTGTGAGAGTTGAGGGGAGAGTCAGATAGAGGGGAGAGTCAGATAGAGGGGAGAGTCAGATAGAAGAGCAGGCCAGGAATACAAACAGAAACAGACAAGAGCCAGAACTCAGACATACATAATGGAGAATGGAGAATTTCGGCCAGAGACGGACATTATCCAGACAACGCGCTACAACAGTTTGATCGCGCATCCACGGAGGGCGTGGGGCCCACACGGATACTGCTAAGTCTGAACTGATCTCGTATTAATAGCCTTGTAATGTTAAAATGCAATTTAAAAAGCGATGTATTATCATTTAGATACGAATATTGTGATGAATAAGAAAGATAATACTTTTTAAATTCAGAATGATAAACTGGAAACTTAAATTTCATAAATCAGCTATAGGTACACACATTATTTCAAACCATATTCACTCATCAGATTCATGCTGACTGACTTTGCTTTATTCGATGTATCCTTGGGTGTAGGCCTAGACCAATTAAAAACAATTCCTTTTTGTCGTTGAGGAAATGTCGCCGTGTTCTCATGGTCACTTCCACCCAATTTCCAATCTATACAATGGTAAACATGGTCTTCCATTACAGATTCCCAAATAAAGGATGAAGTTCAATGGGAGGAGAGAGTAACAGGGTTTGGGTTTACACACAGAGGAACTCCTATCACTTTGAGGTCTCCATATCACCGCTCATTAGAGATAGTTAACCGTTTTAAACAAACGCCCTGTCTCTCCCTATACACAGAACTGATCCAATACGGGACGCCATTAATGGAGATGGATAGAAACGTAAACAAAGTGTTTGTCTCCAGCGATAGGCGCGAGGCCGCTTCCCCTGGCTACTGCACTGCGTGTAGATGGTAGATGACATACCTGTGTCAGGGTAAGTGGCAGGGAGACCTTAAAGTAAATAGAGTCGGCGACAGGAGGGCGATGCCCGAGGACGCGGTGTGCGTCTGTGTGTGCATGTGTGTGTGTGTGTGTGTGCGTGCGTGTGTGTGTGTGGAGAGAGAGTGCCAGAGCGGTGATTGCTATCTACCGCTGCCAAAGATAGCAGCTCATCCACAAGGAGCACGGCGCTCACGGAGTTTCCCAAAACAAAGTCACCCATGGCAACCCTTCAAGAGGGTTACAGAAAACAAAGGCCAAATATAGAATACAGAATACAGACAGCTACAGGCGGAGGAACTGAAATACTGAAGGCCCACCTCACTCTCTCCGCCTGGTCTACCCGAACAGCAGAAGCTGTCGGCGGAGTTAGGGAACGACAGCGATGCGCACCGGATCCCCACAAAGATGGAAAAAGTAGAGGCATAGATAAACATGTCTATGTTTGAAAATTGCATAGGCCTATGTAGGCTATATGTTTGTAATAGGTTTGCCAATGCTTCTGAATTAAATGTGAATCATATAATAGCCTACATAGATCCAGTCATTTCGGATACCATGAACACCTGCAGGTTTACTTCACAACATGTCCATGACTTCTCCTCCAGACATGTTTTGACACCTCTGGGCTGTGTGTTCTCTGTAGTCGGAGCAGAGAGAGAGAGAAAGACTCTCTGTTTAGTTAGTGGAAGAAAATACAACACAACCAAGGTGCAAGCTCAGTCATCTGTCATCACATCATCTCATCAATGAAACGTAGGCTTGAAGGTTGCACAATATAGACACAGGGGGAAGTGTGTGCGCGCATGTGGAGGGTGACTGCAAGTTGCTGCCCATCAAGATAATCTGTTAAATTTTTTCAAATTAATACTATTGAGATTTTTTTCTAATAGCCTATTCCGGAAAATGACACTTGAGATAGGGCTAATGACAGGCCAGAAATATATAGAACTGAAAATGTAAGACAAAAAGTTATTTTAAAAAATCCAAGAAAGGCAGAACAATTATTAAGTCGTATGCACAGTTTCCCATACCTATTTAATTTGAGATCCTGACTGCAGTGTTGTCTTGATTTTATTCAGATTATTTTGTTCTTTCGTGAAGACCCGTCAGTTCTGGGTGGAGCCTCTCCTCAAGGCACCGGACTGTATTTGCATACTCTCCCAAACCCAATAGCTGAGCAATTATGCTGAGTGTGGTAATCATTACTACCACAGGGTGACGCTACTTACTCATGAACTAACTAACATGAACAGCTAGTTAAGACTACAGGTGCTAGCTACAGGTGTTTTTAACAATTATTATTCAAATGAAAGTGAGCGGATTACTTCAAGAATGTTTTACATTTACGCGTAATGATCCCCTTCGTCTTCCCGTTTCCAAACGCATCAGTCTCTTCGCCATGGTTACCAGAAGAGCTGCTGTAAGATGGGTGACCAAGTTCTTTCTGTTGTTGAAATTGTATAGTTTCTAAACGAACAGCAGACGCTTACAATTAATTCACTTTCACATTTAAAAAAAAGCTAATGCGTAATTGAGGTGTACATTGGTTTCTTCATCCTTTTCTCCGCTGGACCAACTAAGATCTGTTGTTGTTACAACTCTGAAAACCATCTGCAGACAATAGTGAATTCTTAATACAGTTCCACATCTCAAGTCCTCTCACACACAAACGACTAAGGCCTAAGAAAAGAGAAAACCACGACGGTAATAACCGCTTCACGCATTGTACCAACATTGATGTATATAAGCGTATTATATTCACCTGACATTTGATCCGTTATGAAGGCCACACAAGTAAACTTATAATATTACTTTGATTGAGCAGTCATGTCGCTGAAAGTTTTTAAGCATTTGATACGTGGGACATGTACTGTATAGCTGTAGGACTGTAGGAACATTTTAAGCACCATTTTAGCTTCAAATCCACATCAAGGCAACAAGATAGGTGATAAAGACAGTACACATTTAAATTAGTGTCAGAAAAAAACTCTAAAACCATGATAAAAATGCACAAGGAACCTTCTATGAACGTAACTTTTTGTTATTACTTACAACTAAATGGACAGAGGCTCCCAGCACACATTTGTGGACTAAAATAAGATAAATAAAATACTGTTTTCATTTCACCCTCTTTACCAAACAAATGAATGTAGACTAATCTTGAAATGCGTAGGCCCAAGGAATTCCTATAGTGAGTATGGATAGCCTAAGAGGCCAGAGGCGATGAGGCTATAGCGTACGACAGTCTCCACATCAATTATTGATCCTTCAAAACACATTAAAACCAGATAAGAGCCATACAGTACACAAATACAATGTTCTTAGAACTTGCAATAGCCCTTCACATATTGCCCCCAACAAAATCCCCTCACATAACAACAGACCGTTCCCCTAACTGCCTGAGGGTCACTAAGTTTTCCTCATTCCTAACAACAGTGTCAAACTCAAACAAAAGTTTAAAAAAGGCTGAATTTGTGCTACCTCCATCCATCATAGTCCATAACACTTATACAATCACTACAGGCTTTTGCTCCTGGTCTCCAAATGACGCCCAAGTAGCCAGTTTATCTCTCCGTCATCAATTAAAGTCAAGCGCTTGAGGGATAGACTTTACCCGGCAAGGCGGTCCAGGGCGGGGATAATCAGCTCACACAGCCAATCAGCGCAGGCTTCACTGGCAGTAGTGAGAGTTGTAAAGCAGACATGACATATACTGACACATCCGCTGTTGATTAGACCAGAGGCTGTTTCACCGCAATTAAATTACATCAGGAGAAGATCAAGAGAAAAGAGCAGAGGGGACAACCCAATCAATACCTGGAGAGTTGTCATTGTTGAGGGGTTCTGTATCTGCGGGCCGCACTACTTTCGAGAGTGGGTTGAGAGAATATCCTAATAAAACTTGCGTTGTGATAAAATTTGGTTTTGCGTAAATGTCATCATGGCGCTGGGCCGCCCCTCTTTCTCCATCAACGACATCCTCACCCGGGGACGTGACACACGAGACAACATTCAAATTTCACGGGATCTGACAGATCTATGCGAGTTAAAACTGGCCACCATCAACCAGGATCAGCCAACCGAGAGCAGAGATGGGACCTCGAGGGGCCCCGGTTCATCCACGTCGGACTGCAGTGAGGAGCACAAACGGGATGAGATGGAGATGATACACATCCGCCAAGGAAATATTCGTTCCTCTCCAGGTTTGGGCGACATCAGGAACCCCACTTCTGAGGCCGGTAGTGAAGAGTCCACTGGAGAAGAGACGGAATACATGTCATGCAGAAAAGGTACGTCACCCTCTCAGTCTGTTTATACGATTATTGATATCGACCAGGAATCTAAATGCAATCATGACATAGGTTTGTTGATGGAATGCGATTATGCTGATCAATAGGCTACTGTAGACTATAACGCTTTGTCTCACTAAACCATAGTCATATACAGTGAGCAAACTGTATATATCGGCCGAGAGTGAACAAAATCAATTCTGCTTTGAACAAACCAAATTCCGTATATAGTGAAACATGTCCGTTCTGTTTGGTTATTTCCAGGCCTACATTTGATATGGCTTTCGATTTGTATTTTAAAACCACCGACCCAATAGGCTGTATATAATAGGAATCATTCTTAATAATCACATGATTACGAGTAAAATTATAACCCTACTTCCTGGCGTTGAACTTGTAATTTATTGAGTAATAAACATCAGTGTAAGTAATTGTGGACATGTTTACCAGAAAGACGTAATGTGGAAACGCGCTGTGTTGGAGCGACATTGACTAGCATACATTGTTGGTATTTGAAGCATAAAGAGGTCGCCCGTTTGCCAAATAACAACAAGGCATTTTTCCTCCAATACAGACATAAACAACAAACAACTACCCAGTCTGCATCAAGACAAACAGAGGGAGGAAGAGGAGGAGGAGGAGAGGGAAAGTAGTTACAGCACCGTAGGCCAACCCATATCTGGTAACAAGAAGCGCTCCCGTGCGGCCTTCTCCCACGCGCAGATCTACGAGCTAGAGCGCCGGTTTAACGTGCAGCGCTACCTTTCTGGTCCTGAACGGGCGGGCCTGGCGGGCGCCCTAAAGCTCACGGAAACCCAGGTGAAAATCTGGTTCCAGAACCGGAGATATAAGACCAAACGGCGGCAGATGGCGGCCGAACTAGCCTCCCGTAACTACTCTACACCAGCCACACTAGCTAAGAAAGTGGCGGTGAAGGTCCTGGTTCGAGACGATCAAAGACAGTACGGTGAGGATGACCTGTCCAGTCCGCCAGCTATGCCTCTCTACCCGGCCTACCAATACGGATACTACCCCTACATGTACTGCTTCCAGCCATGGCTCTCTAGCAATGCACTTTGTGGGGGCATGCATTGACACAATGGCGTAGCCAGGCCTCAAAAACATGACATTCATTAACTTTATGGATTTAGGCCTACTAGATGAAGACAAAGACACATGGTCGACATTTCTACATGCGTTTCTGTGTAAATACTTTCTTTATTCTCTCGTGGAGAGTAAGATCATTTCGACCCACAGTGAGCCTTTTTGATGCTGTAGCCCTACACCTGTAAGGACAATCCTATCGACATCCCTTAGACAACATTGAGGATACAGCTAAATGAAATACACGTCCTGAATAACGTAGACGGCCTAGATAATAATATTGAAATTATTACGCAGGAATGTATAGGCAAATAATAACTCAATAAAGTTTTAAAACAATTTGTGAATCCTAGTGGTTAGAGCGTTGGACTAGTAACCGAAAGATTGCAAGTTCAAATCCCCGAGCTGACAAGGTACAAATCTGTCGTTCTGCCCCTGAACAGGCAGTTAACCCACAGTTCCTAGGCCGTCATTGAAAATAAGAATTTGTTCTTAACTGACTTGCCTAGTTAAATAAAGGTAAAATAAACATTTATAATATCCTCATTTAATTTATTTACACACACAAACAAATTTAACTCTTATTATAAAACAAGAGGAATATAGGATTAGGATTATGAAACAATATAGGCTAATATCAAGTGCTAAAATCGAAATGAAAACCAATTTACATTTCTAAAATGTTAATACACTTTTGACAGAATTTTCGATCTAAGCCTTGAACTTTAAAATAACTTTTCACATTCGGATACATGCAGTAGATTCGTTATAACAAATATATTGGTAAACTAAAGTTGTTTTTCTCCGATTCAAGCCAACAGCCATCTTCATTATGAAATTCGAATCAGCAAAAAACATGGATATCGAGGTATTATATTCGTGCCTGTTTAAACATTGAACCCACAAGGACAGAAATGTGTAGCCCTCAACAAGATGATCCAAAAGACTTTGCACCGATGAGGACGTGATGAGTGTGAATATGGCTGTTAATATTATGGTCGAGATCTTGAAGCCTGAAGCCTACAAGTTAAAGTAACTACATCTAACAACAGACAATCTAAAAATGTTGGGTTTGAAAATAATCAACTTCTATTATTGAATATGAGGCTTAGAATGTAAAGGTAATTTATTATGAACTATCTAATTAGGCAAGTTTATATTTTATAAATTTAAATTCTAGAAGATTTCACGTTTTCAAAATGTTGAGCCAAAATAATTCATGTAAATACGGTACCTGCTGCTTACACTGCCCCGATTTGTTTTGTGGTTCAAGTGTGCAAATATGGCTTCGACCTTCTCCAAGGGATTTTCCAAACAGATCTCTGATAGTATTGACATTATGGACCATAAATAGTGACCGTGGTTGAATGGTAAATCAATGTCATATTAATAGTAGGCTTATAGGCCTACCTGTAATTCGTATACTGATACATTTCCCTATTCACTAATTAATAATACAGATACAACCAATCGTAATAAAATCATAATTGTTGATCATTTAGATACATATTCAAATGTACAATTTGAGTAGCAAAAATACAAACCACCCTAAACATAGGCTACATTTACTAACTTTAATCCTGACCCAATACACCTTGATAAAAAAAGTTAAATAAAAAAACGTGTAAATGTTCAGGAATTTAAAACGTGACATTTACACGAAAGGCAAAACGTGTTAAGCACACATGTTTACATTTGACGTTTCAGTCATTTATCAGACGCTCTTATCCAGAGCCAATCACTATATACAACACGTGTTGTATGCGGCGCATGTGATAAATACCTTTAGATTTGGTTTGATTTTAAGCTAGTTCTGCAGCTGCATGAGTCTGAGAGGTCAAATAAAATAACAACAAGTAAAATAGCCCCCTATGGTTTCTGGTCACAAGTTCACGAATGGCTGAAAAATCACAACACTAATCTTAAAATAACACAACAAATAGCACAGTTGGGAGATTTGGAAAGCCATAGTCAATCAATCAACAATATAATAATACTTTTAGTACAAATATGTATCTTTAACTCGCAATCTGTAGATAGTATGCGATTAGACAGGTTCAGAATTTATGTGAAACATCACAGCACAGTTGAAAAATAATGTCACATGGAAATCATGAGTGGGCAGTGTACAGACAGGAGAGGCGGATGGTCTAAGAGTAGTTGAGGGGTGGATTTAAAAGGTGATGTTCTATAATAGTTTTGACTGAAAAACACCATGTGCAGTGAATTCAAGTATTCAGACCCCTTGACTTATTCCACATTTTGTTACATTACAGCCTTACAAAGAAAAAAAACGTCTCTCATCAATCTACACACAATACCCCATAATGACAAAGCAAAAACAGGTGTTTAGAGTTTTTTTTCAAATGTATAAAATAAAAAAAACAGACTCCTGCATTTTCTTGGCTGTGTGCTTAGGGTCGTTCTCCCGTTGGAAGGTGAACCTTCACCCCAGTCTGAGGTCTGGAGTGCTCTGGAGCAGGTTTTCATCAAGGATCTCTCTGTACTTTGCTCTGTTCATCTTTCCCTGGATCCCGACTAGCCTCCAGTCCCTGCCAATGAAATCATTCCCACAGTATGATACCCCATAATGACAAAGCGAAAATAGGTTTTCAGACATTTTTGCAAATGTATTAAAAATTAAAAACAGAACTACCTTTTTTACATAAGTATTCAGCCCCTTTGCTATGAGACTTGAAATTGAGCTCAGGTTTCCATTGGTCATCCTTGAGATGTTTCTACAACTTGATTGGAGTCTACCTGTGGTAAATTAAATTGACTAGGCATGATTTGGAAAGGCACACACCTGTCTATACAAAGTCCCACAGTTGACAGTGCATGTCAGAACAAAAACCAAGACATGAGGTCGAAGGAATTGTCCGTAGAGCTTTGAGACCGCATTATGTCAAGGCACAGATCTGGGGAAGGGTACCAAAAAATGTCTGCAGCATTAAAGGCCCCTAAGAACACAGTGGCCTCCATCATTCTTAAATGCAAGATGTTTGGTACCACCAAGACTTTTCCGAGAGCAAGCCGGCCCGGGCCAAACTGAGCAATCGGGGGAGAAGGGCCTTGGTCAGCGAGGTTACCAAGAACCTCATGGTCACTCTGACAGAGCTCTAAGGTTCCTATGGGGAGAATGGAGAACCTTCCAGAAAGAAAACCATCTCTGCATCCCTCTACCAATCAGGCCTTTATGGTAGAGTGGCCAGACGGAAGCAACTTCTCAGTAAATGGCACATGACAGCCCACTTGGAGTTTGCCAAAAGGCACCTAAAGACTCTCAGACCATGAGAAACAAGATTCTCTGGTCTGATGAAACCAAGATTGAACTCTTTGGCCTGAATGTCAATCATTGTGTCTGGTAGAAACCTGGCACCATCCCTACGGTGAAGCATAGTGGTGGCAGCATCATACTGTGGGGATGCTTTTCAGCGGCAGGGACTGGGAGACTAGTTGGGATCGAGGCAAAGATTAACGGAGCAAAGGACAGAGAGGTCCTTGATAAAAATCTGCTCCATAGCACCCAGGACCTCAGACCTGGGCTAAGATTTACCTTCCAACAGAACAATGACCCTAATCACACAGCCAAGACAATGTAGGAGTGGCTTTGGGACAAGTCTCTGAATGTCCTTGAGTGACCCAGCCAGAGCCTGGACTTGAACCCAATCAAACATTTCTGTAGAGACCTGAAAATATCTGTGCAGCGACGCTCCCCATCAAACCTGACAGAGCTTGAGGTCTGCAGAGAAGAATAGGAGAAACTCCCCAAATAAAGGTGTGCCAAGCTTTTAGCATTACAGACTCATGGCTGTAATCACTGCCAAAGGTGCTTCAACAAAGTACTGTGTAAAGGGTCTGAATACTTATGTAAATGTTATATTTCAGCTTTTATTTTTATTACATTTTCAAAAATGTCTAAAAACCTGTTTTTGCTTTGTCATTATGGGTTGATTGATGAAGAAAACAAATAATGAATTAATTTTAAAATAAGGTAATACAATGTGGAAAAAGTCAAGGGGTCTGAATACTTCCCGAAGGCACTGTATAATAACAAATAAATAGTTACAATAAAATAACAAAGACCCTCTATCCAAAAGTGAAAACTTCATTGAATTGTCATGCTAGTTTTGGGTGTGTAGCCATATAGAGTGCTGTTTAATTTGACAAACACCATCCCATACCATTAATCCTTAAATTCTATGGTTATGAATGAGTTTACTGCTGTTGTGAATCCCCTGCTCTGGCCCAGATGCATGAGTCAGATGGAGCAAGTTGATGTTGCACCATACAGCCTCTCTCCTCAGGACAGAACCACATTTATCATCATGCTCTGCTGAAAAGACTGTGCAGACTAAACCCTCACCTCACTGTAAAATACCCTGCCTAGGAGTTAGCTGCTGCAGTTTAACCAAATATAAATATCTATGTTGGATGGAGTTAAGTGGCCAAGGAATATCTGGTGGGGGAGAGAAAATGGAATGAGGGATGCTGAAAGCGACATTAGGCCAATTCAAAATGGGAACTTTGTAAAGCATGTACACACACACACACACACACACACACACACACACACACGATAACATATCCACTACACACACGTACACATGGATTTTGTGTTGTAGATATGTGGTAGTAGAGTAGTGGTCTGAGGGTATATACTTAATGTGCTGAGAAATCTCTTGTGAAATGTATTGTAATGTTTTTACAATTGTATAGAACTGCCTTAAGTTTATTGGATCCCAGGAAGTTGGCAGCAGCTAATGGGGATCCTTAATAAAAAAAATATATATATACAAACTCTACATAGGGTTTTGTATCACTCTCATAGCATAAATGATGAGTGCATGGGCTGTAGGCTAAATGATTGCCTTTTCAATGCACATTTAGAGGTTTGCATTAAAAAGACAGCCTGAAACAAACACAGATTTCCTGAGTTGGCAGTTATCCAGTTTAGTCAGGTTTTAGAGTGCTTCTCACGCCTCATGCTATGTCTGCTACTTGAGTAGAACACGATTCACTTCTCTCGTAGCTGATGTGTGGTGAAAAATGGGGCACAAAATGGCTGCCGTGGCATCACTTAGTTAGGTGCTATATCAGTACTATTTGACACGTGTTTTTCTCCCTAACCACATAAATAAAGTATTCATCATTAATTGAAGTATTCCAATGCATTATCGTAGTGGTAGTATTGCAGCTGTAGTGAAAGACTCCAACACCCTGTCTGCCTACCTACACGTTACACACCACCTAGGCCTCCAACCTGTTTGTCAGACAGAGTTTCTCCTTGGGCATGACTGACAGCTGCCCAAGCTTCATTCATCTCTCTCAGATCAGACTAATCACTCTAAGCTATCGCAAGTGGCTGGCATTGCACACACATGGTTCTCCTGTTTATGGTCCCAACTCCCAACTGAAGACCATGATTAGGGGATTGTTGAGGTGTGTTAGTGCTATTCGGACCTTGGAACAAAAGGCTGCACATGTGCTAGCTGTCCAGGACTGAAGTTAGAGACCAGTGGTCTAGACCCTACAGCTCCTTTTGGTGCTGGACAGGTGAGAGAAGACCTGGGACAGCAATCTAACTTTGTGTTTATGTATAAATATACACTACATGACCAAAAATATGTGGACATCTGCTCATCAAACATATCATTCCAAAATCATGGGCATTAATATGGAGTTGGTCCCCCTTGCTGCTATAACAGCCTCCACTCTTCTGGGAAGGCTTTCCACTAGATGTTGGAACATTGCTGCAGGGACTTGCTTCCATTCAGCCACAAGAGCATTAGTGAGGTCGGGCACGGATGTTGGGCGATTAGGCCTGGCTCGCAGTCGGCGTTCCAATTCATCCCAAAGCTGTTTGATGGAGTTGAGGTCAAGGCTCTGTGCAGGCCAGTGAAGTTCTTCCACACCGATCTCGACAAACCATTTCTGTATGGACCTCGCTTTGTGTACAGGCGCATTGTCATGCTGAAACAGGAAAGGGCCTTCTCTAAACTCTAGCCACAAAGTTGGAAGCACGGAATCATATAGAATGTCATTGTATGCTGTAGCGTAAAGATTTCCCTTTGCTGGAACTAAGGAGCATAGCCCGAACCACTAAAAACAGCAGCAGACCATTATTCATCCTCCTCCAAACTTTACAGCTGGCACTATGCATTCAGGCAGGAAGCATTCTCCTGGCATCCGCCAAACCCAGATGGTGAAGTGTGATTCACGACTCCAGGGAACGTGTTACGCGCTATACGTTTCAGCACTCGGTAGTCCGGTTCTGTGAGCTTGTGTGGTCTACCACTTCGTGGCTGAGCCATTGTTGCTCCTAGACATTTTCACTTGACAATAGCAGCACTTACAGTTGACCGGGGCAGCTCTAGTAGGGCTGCCCCGGTCAACTTACTTGTTGGAAAGGTGGCATCCTATGACGGTGCCACATTGAAAGTCACTGAGCTCTTCAGTAAGGGCATTATACTGCCAATGTTTGTCTATGAAGATTGCATGGCCGTGTGCTCGACTTTATACACCTGTCAGCAACAGGTGTGGTTGTAATAGCTGAATCCACTAATTTGAAGGGGTGTCCACATACTTTTGTATATATAGTGTATAATTCACAAGTTTGTAAACATTTAGTCTGAGAGAGAAAGCAAAGCATCAGCTTCACGCTTCCCTGCTGTTTGACTTGAAGAGGGTCATAAAACAGAGGTAGGGGGAGAAAAAGAGGGAAGGGGAGGCGAGGGGCGGGGCGGGCAGAGACAGACAGACAAAAAGACAGACAGACTAGGGATCAAATGAAATGTTATTCGTCACATGCTTCCTAAACAACAGGTGTAGACTAACAGGGAAACTCATTGGCCCTTCACAACAATGGAGAGAGAAAAAAGAGAGAAGAAAAAAATAGAAGAAAGAAAAATAAGAGGAATGAGTAACGATAACTTAGCTATATACACAGGGTACAAGTACCAAGTTCATGCGGGGGTACAAGGTCATTGAAGTAGATATGTACATACAGTATACAGTGAATTCAGAAAGTGTTCAGAACCCTTAGCTTTTTCCACATTTTATTATGTTAATGCCTTAATTTAAAATGGATTAAATAGTTTTCCCCCCCTCATCAATCTACACACAATACCCCATAATGACATTACAATACCCCATAATGACATTGCAATACCCCATAATGACATTACAATACCCCATAATGACATCACAATACCCCATAATGACATCACAATACCCCATAATGACATTGCAATACACCATAATGACATTACAATACCCCATAATGACATTGCAATACCCCACAATAACATTACAATACCCCATAATGACATTGCAATACCCCATAATGACATCGCAAAACCCCACAATAACATCACAATACCCCATAATGACATTACAATACCCCATAATGACATTACAATACTCCATAATGACATCACAATACCCCATAATGACATCACAAAACCGCATAATAACATCACAATACCCCATAATGACATCACAATACCCCATAATGACATCACAAAACCGCATAATAACATCACAATACCCCATAATGACATTACAATACCCCATAATGACATCACAAAACCGCATAATGACAAAGCAAAAACAGGTTTTTAGAATTTTAGCAATTTTTTTGCAAATATTCAGACCCTTTACTCAGTACTTTGTTGAAGCATCTTTTGCATCGATTACTGCATCGAGTCTTCTTGTGTATGATGCTACAAGCTTGGCAAAACTTTATTTGGGGAGTTTCTCCTATTATTCTCTGCAGATCCTCTCAAACTCTGTCAGGTTGGATGGGGAGCGTTGCTGCACAGCTATTTTCAGGCCTCTGCATAGATGTTCGATTGGGTTTGATTCCAGGCTCTGTCTGGGCCACTCAAGGACATTCAGAGACTTGTCCCGAAGCCACTCCTGCATTGTCTTGGCTGTGTGCTTAGGGTCATTGTTAGTTTGGAAGGTGAACCTTCACCACAGTCTGAGGTCCTGAGTGCTCTGGAGCAGGTTTTCATCAAGGATCTCTGCCCCACAGCATGATGCTGCCACCACCATGCTTCACCGTGGGGATGGTGACAGGTTTCCTCCAGACTTGATGCTTGGGATTCAGGTCAAAGAGCTCAATCTTGGTTTCATCAGACCAGAGAATCTTGTTTCTCATGGCCTGAGAGTCTTTAGGTGCCTTTTGGAAAACTCCAAGCTGGCTATCGTGTGCCTTTTACTGAGGAGTGACTTCCGTCTGACCACTCTACCATAAAGGCCTGATTGGTAGAGTGCTGCAGAGATGGTTGTCCTTCTGGAAAGTTCTCCATTCTCCACAGAGGAACTCTGGAGCTCTGTCAGTGGGACCATTGGGAAATTGGTCACCTGCCTGACCAAGGCCCTTGTTGCCTGATTGCTCAGTTTGGCCGGGCGGCCAGCTCTAAATGTTGCATAAATGTTTCGGTACCCTTCCCCAGATCTGTGCCTCCTGTCTTGGAGCTCTACGGACAATTCCTTCGACCTCATGGCTTGGTTTTTGCTCTGACATGCACTGTCAACTGTGGGACCTTATAGACAGGTGTGTACCTTTCCAAATCATGTCCAATCAATTGAATTTACCACAGGTGGACTCCAATCAAGTTGTAGAAACATCTCAAGGATGATCAATGGAAACAGGATGCATCTGAGCTCAATTTCGAGTCTCGTAGAAAACTATTACTGTATGTAAATAAGGTATTTCTGTTTTATATTTTTAATACACTTGCAAAAATGTCTAGAAAACGGTTTTCACTTCGTCATTATGGGGTATTGTGTGTAGATTGATGAGGAAAAAACTATTTAATCCATTTTAGAATAAGGCTGTAAGGTAATAAAATGTGGAAAAAGTCAGCGGGTCTGAATACTTCCCGAAGGCCCTGTGCGTAGTGATAAAGTGACTGGGCAACAGGATAGATAATTAACAGTAAGAACAGCATATGTGATGAGTCAGAAGAGATTAGTGCAAAAAGGGTCAATGCAGATATTCCAGGTAGCTATTGGTTAAATATTTAACTAACTAGCGGTCTTATAGCTTGGTGGTAGAAGCTGTTCAGGGTCCTGTTGGTTCCAGACTTGGTGCATCAGTACCACTTGCCATGCGGTAGCAGAGAGAACAGTCTATGACTTGGTTGAATGGAGTCTTTGACCATTTTAAGGGCCTTCCTCTGACATCGCCTGTTATAGAGATCCTGGATGGCAGGGAGTTCGTCCCCAGTGATGTACAGGACTGTACCCACTACCCTCTGTAGAGTCTTGCGGTCAGATGCCAAACAGTTGCCATACCAAGCGGAGATACAGCCAGTCAAGATGCTCTTAATTAATGGTGTAGCTGTGGAACTTTTTGAGGCTTTGTATTGTCTTCTTGGACTGTGTTGATGTGGGTGGACCATGATATTTCCTTAGTGATGTGAACACCGATGAGCTTGAAGCTCTCAAAATGTTCCACAACAGCCCGTCGATGTGGATGGGTGTGTGCTCAACTCCTTTGTCTTGCTGACATTGAGGGGGAGGTTGTTGTCCTGTTACCCACTGCCAGGTCTCTGACCTCTTCCCTGTAGGCTGTCTCATCATCATCGGTGATCAGGCTTACCACCGTCATGTCATCTGCAAACTTAATGATGGTGTTGGAGTCATGCAGTCGTGGTTGAAAAGGGAGTAAAGGAGGGGACCAAACACTCCTGATGGGACCCCATGTTGAGAGTCAGTGTGGCAGATGTGTTGTTACCTACCCTCACCATCTGGGGCGGCCCTTCAGGAAGTCTAGGATCCAGTTGCAGAGGGAAGTATTTAATCCCAAGGTCCTTAGCTTAGTGATGGGCTTGGAGGACACAATGGTGTTGAATGCTGAACTGTAGTCAATGAACAGCATTCTCACATAGGTGTTCATTTTGTCCAGGTGTGAAAGGGCAGTATGGAGTGCAATAAAGATTGCGTCATATGTGGATCTGTTGGGGCGGTATGCAAATTGGAGTGCGTTCAGGGTGACTCGGATGATGGTGTTGATGTGAGCCACGACAAGCATTTCAAAGCATTTCATGGCTACAGATGTGAGTGCTACAGGGCGATAGTCATTTAGACAGGTTACCTTGGCGTTCTTGGGCACAGGGACTATGGTGGTCTGCTTCAAACATGTAGGTATTACAGACTCGGTCAGGGAGAGGTCAAAAATCTCAGTGAAGACACTATCCAGCTGGTCAGCACATGCTCTGAGTACGTGTCCTGGTAATACAGCTGGACCTGCGGCCTTGTGAATGATAACCTGTTTAAAGGTGTTGCTCACATCGGCTACAGAGAGCGTGAACACACAATAGTCAGGAACAGCTGGTGCTCTCATGCATAGTTCAGTGTTGTTAGCCTCGAGGTGCGCACGGAAGGTATTTATCTTGTCTGGTAGGCTTGCGTCACTGGACAGCTCACGCCTGGGTTTCCCTTTGTAATCCGTGATAGTTTGGAAGCACTGCCACATACGACGAGCATCAGATCCAATGTAGTAAGATTCAATCTTGGTCCTGTACTAACACTTTGCCTGTTTAATGGTTTATTGGAGGGCATAGAGGGATTTCTTACAAGCGTCTGGAATATTGTCCGGCTCATTGAAAGCGAAAGCTCTAGCGGAGGCTGCTTGTAATCCATGGCTTCTGGTTGGGGTATGTATGTACGGTCACTGTGGGGACGACATCATCAATGCAGTTATTAATGCAGCCGGTGACTAATGTGGTAAACTCCTCAATGCCATCGGATGAACCTCGGACCATATTCCAGTCTGTGCTAGCGAAACAGTCCTGTGGTTTAGCATCCGTTTCATCGGACCACTTCCATATTAACCTCTCTGGGAGCGTTCGGGACGTGAGCGTCCCACCTCGCCAACAGCCAGTGAAATTGCATGGCGCCAAATTCAAACAACAGAAATCTCATTATTAAAATTCCTCAAACATACAAGTATTATACACCATTTTAAAGATAAACTTCTTGTTAATGAAGTCACAGTGTCCGATTTCAAAAAGTATTTACGGCGAAAGCAGAACATATCATTATGTTAGGTCCGCGCCTAGCCACAGAAAACCATACAGCCATTTTCCAACCAAGGAGAGGTGTCACAAAAGTCAGAAATAGCGTTAAAATGAATCACTTACCTTTGATGATCTTCATCTGATGGCACTCCCAGGTCTCCATGTTAAACAATAAATGTTTGTTTTGTTCGATAAAGTTCATCTTTATGTCCAAATACCTTTTCCTTTTTGTTCGCATGTTTAGTCCAGTAATCCAAATGCACAAAGCGCACTCACAAAGTCCAGACGAAAAGTCAAAAAAGTTCCATTAAAGTTCGTAGAAACATGTCAAACAATGTTTCTAATCCATCCTTATGGTGTTTTTATCATAAATATTCAATAAATATTCAATAATGTTTCAACCGGACAATACTGTTTTCATTAGAAAGGAAAGGGAAAGGAGCTCGCGCTCACTGCCACGCGCGAGACTAAACTAAAGACTTTCATCCTGACCACTTGTTGAAACAGCTCTTATTAGCTCCCCTTTCACAATAGAAGTCTGAAACAACTTTCTAAAGACTATTGACATCTAGAGGAAGCCTTGGGAAGTGCAGTCTGACCTCATAGACACAGTATATTGGATAGGCAATCACTTAAAAAAAATGACAAACCTCAGATTTCACACTTCCTGGTTAGATTTTTCTCAGGTTTTTGCCTGCCATATGAGTTCTGTTATACTCACAAACATTATTTTAACAGTTTTGGAAACTTCAGAGTGTTTTCTATCCAAATGATTATATGCATTATATGCATTAGTAACAGGCTATTTACTCTGGGCATGCTTTTCATCCAAACTTCCCAATGCTGCTGGCATCACTGGTACTTCCTTTTGGAGTTTTTGCTTCTAAGCAGGTATCAGGAGGATATAGTTATGGAGAGCTTTGTATGTGTCTCTGTGTGTGGAGTAAAAGTGAACCCTAGTTGTACAGGTGACATGTGTGGTCTACAGCTTATCATGAGCTATTCTAATTCAGGCGAGCAGAACCTTGCGACTGCCATAATATTAAAGATCACGCACTAGCTGTTGTTAACAA
Organism: Oncorhynchus mykiss; assembly: GCF_013265735.2. Taxonomy (NCBI): domain Eukaryota; kingdom Metazoa; phylum Chordata; class Actinopteri; order Salmoniformes; family Salmonidae; genus Oncorhynchus; species Oncorhynchus mykiss. The sequence goes on along the minus strand of NC_048584.1, from coordinate 32,799,227 downwards.
AGAGATACACCCCCTCCACTAAGCTTCCCAGGCGCAGCTGTTCTGTCCTGTCGATGTATAGAAAAAACTGCAAGATTTATATTCAACCTGTTTTAACAAAATGCCTGGACAGAATGTACCTGATCTTAGCTAAATTAAATGACAATGATTTAAAGTTGATAGATTTATCATCTGTAGTGGAAACACTAATCCATTGTTGTCTTAAAAGTCTTT
>NC_048584.1:32789014-32796514 GCF_013265735.2 Oncorhynchus mykiss | reverse complement strand
CGGAGTAAAGGGCGATTCCGGCATCGCCGGCGTGACTGACGGCTCTGGCAGCTCCTGGCTGACTGACGGCTCTGGCAGCTCCTGGCTGACTGACGGCTCAGGACAGACTGGTGGCTCTGGCAGCTCAGGACAGACTGGCGGCTCTGGCAGCTCAGGACAGACTGGTGGCTCAGGACAGACTGGCGGCTCTGGAAGCTCAGGACAGACTGGCGGCTCTGGCAGCTCAGGACAGACGGGAGACCCTGGCAGCTCAAGACAGACGGGAGACTCTGGTAGTGCTGGGCAGGAGGAAGGCTCTGGCAGTGCTGGACAGGCGGGAGCACCTGTAGGGAGGAGACGGAGAGACAGCCTGGTGTGGCGTGCTGCCACAGGAGGACTGGTGCGTGGAGGTGGCACCGGATAGACAGGACCGTGAAGGCGCACTGGAGCTCTTGAGCACCGAGCCTGCACAACCCTACCTGGTTGAATGCTCCCCGTAGCCAGGCCAGTGCGGCGAGGTGGAATAGCCCACACTGGGCTGTGCTGGCGAACCGGGGACACCATGCGTAAGGCTGGTGCCATGTACCCCGGCCCGAGGAGACGCACTGGAGACCAGATGCGCAGAGCCGGCTTCATGGCACCTGACTCGATGCCCACTCTAGCCCGTACTGGGGACACCGTGCGCTCCACCGCATAACACGGTCCCTGCCCGGTCCCTCTCTCTCTCCTGTAAGCACGGGCCGCAGTGCTGCCTCCTCATACCACCGCCTCTCAGCTTTCGCTGCCTCCAGCTCAGCCTTTGGGCGGCGATATTCTCCAGCCTGTGCCCATGGTCCCTTGCCGTCTAGATTCTCCTCCCATGTCCAGGAGTCCAGGTATCGCTGCCTCTCGTCACCACGCTGCTTGGTCCTTTGGTGGTGGGTGTTTCTGTAACGGATCTCGTCCTCCTCTTCTGAGGAGGAGTAGCGAGAAGGATCGGAGGACCAATGCGCAGCGTGGTAAGTGTCCATAATGTTTAATCAAACACAACAGAACACTGGAACAAAACAATAAACGTGAATAAACTAAACAGTCCCGTGTGGTAACAAACACTGACACGGAAGACAAACACCCACAACTCAAAAGTGAAATCAGGCTACCTAAGTTTGATTCTCAATCAGGGACAACGATTGACAGCTGCCTCTGATTGAAAACCACAGTAGGCCGAACACAGAAATCCCAAATGATAGAAAAACGAACATAGACAACCCACCCAACTCACGCCCTGACCAACTAAAACAAAGACATAACAAAGGAACTAAGGTCAGAACGTGACAGAATAAGCACTTTTTGAGTCTTTTTAAAATTTTTAATTGAAAACAATCATAGTAAGGTATGTAATTGTTATCCAGAAATGATTTGATATTAAGATAAAAGCGGATGTATTGGACCTTTAAAGAGCATACAGAAACAAAGTTACAAAATGTAGGCCTATCCCATATTTGCTAAATACGTTGAACATGTTGTTTTGTAGTCCACATTGTTCTAAGTCATTGCATGGCTTCAATAGGGAAATGTGTTAAATTGTTTAACATAGCATTTGGCTCGGCCTACTGTAAATCAAATAAAGGTGTATTGGTTGTGTACACAGTTTAGCAGATGTTATAATGGTTGCAGCGAAATGCTTGTATTACATGTCAAACAAGTTAACTAATAATAATTAAAATAAAATAAAAACAAGAAATCACAAATGTCAGGATGAAACCAGTTACAACCCAAAGAACACCGTATCAGTTATCCAATATATATATGTGTGTATCCAATAAATATATGTGTATACTCCAAAAAGATATACTACGAATTATATGTACAGTACAGCAGTAGATATATTAGAGTGAGCTATGTCAAGAATCCAGTATATAAATACAGGTGGTGTATATAAACAGTTTAACAATAATACAGTATATGAATACACAGTGTGAAAAACTGTATAAAAGATCAGTTCCAGAGTATATTCATATATATATACATGGGACAGCAGCATTGGATGTGTGTGCGTGTGTATATGTGAGTGCGGAGTGTGTGCGTGTCAGCTTGTGTGTTATAGTAATAACAATAATACATACTACTTTTCACAACACCCAAAATCACTTTACATACACATGAAGATATGCAGGATAAAAATCTATAACCACATATTAAATAAGTAAGAGGCATAATAGAGGCCGGCATGTGGAATACCTGATGAGACTACGTTGGAGAGTGGATAAACCGCCTCTACCCTCCGTTTTATTGGCGAACGTGCAATCACTGGAGAATAAACTGGACGAGCGTCGTTAAAGACTATCGTATCAACGTGATCTGAAGAACTGTAATGTCCTATGTTTCTCCAAGACGTGGCTGAAGAAGGACAGGGGAAATATAAATATACTGCTCATCTAGCTGGTTTTTCTATACATCAGCAGGACAGAATGGCAGCGTCAGGTCCGAAGGAGGGTGGTGTGTGTCTCTTTACTAACAACAGCTGGTGCGTGATCGCTAATATTAAGGAAGTCTTGAGATTCTGCTCGCCTGATTTACCTCATGACAATCTGTAGACCATACTATTTACCAAGAGAGTTTTTATCTACAGTGAGCTCCAAAAGTATTGGACAGTGACAAATTTGATTTTAATGCAGGAAAACTGAAATTCATCTTACCTAATTTCTACCAGGATGTCACCTGTGCAACTAGAGACGGAAAAACTCTAGATCACCTTTACTCCACACACAGAGACTCATACAAAACTCTCCCTTGCCCTCCATTTGGAAAATATGACCATAACTCTATCTTCCTTCCAAAAAGGAAGTACCAGTGACGTGATCAATAGATAGTCAGATGAAGTGGATGCTAAGTTACATGACTGTTTCGCTATCACAGACCGGAATATGTTCCGGGATTCATCCGATGGCATTGAGGAGTTTATGACATCAGTCCCCGACTTCATTGACCATACGTACATATACCAACAAGAAACCATGGATTGCAGACAACATCCTTATTGAGCTAAGGGCTAGAGCTGTCGCTTTCAAAGAGCGGGACACTAATCTGTAATCAACTATCTAGCTAGGTACAGCTATTTAACTTTTAGCACAGTCACTCACTCATTTGTTTGTAAACCATTAACAAGCTAGTTAGCTACCAAATGTTCTTGTCAAACTGCCAACTGAGTAGCAAGCAACAAGATCTGCCAAATGACAGTCTAAAAAACACTTGAGGGCAAATCAATCAGATTTGACCGTTCAGACACAAGTCACATGTCCAGGAATTAGATTTGAATCTGATTTTAAACACCTGAAGGTGTTGCTTGAAATATCTGATTCCATGTGCCTTTTGGCTGTTCAGACTGCAGGAAAAATAACAGATTAGAATTAGATATGCAAAAAACTAGGATTTGAGTCACTTCAAACTGCCAGTGTGAACAAGGCTCTGTGGTGTTGTCAGCAAACTGGATGATTGAGCCAAAGGCTGAGCCATGGACATGCCAACCATAGTCAATAAGCAAGATGAAATTCACTATTGATAAGGCATAAAAAAGAGTGAATCATTCTTATCAAATTAAAAACGAAACAACTTGTTTAAAATAGACTAAATACAGCTACAGACACCATAATTGCTCCCCGTGGGCATATAATATCACCGTAACGCAAAACGTGGAGCTTCTTATGCACTTTCAAACTTTTCACAGACGCTGGGCAAAGATCCAATATAAAAATAATTTCCACTCACCTTTCTACTGATCCCAAATATAATGTTTTATAAACATAATGGAAAGATAAACGTGCTCGACTCCACCTTAAATGAATTTACATCGGGTGCTAGATCCTCGTATATAATCCAAAGAACAGAATTAGGACAGCACTCGGGTAAATAAACCTACATTGACATATAAACACAATGGACCCCATTTTACAGATCGTGTTCACGCTTCTCCAGAAATAGCAGACTGTTCCTAAATTCCATTGCATGCGAGCTGGACATTTTCATCATAAAGCCAGGGCGGTGTTTGTTTTTTAATCAAATTAAACGAAAAACAAGCCATTGTTTCAGGAAAATAAGTTCTGAATACAAGGGTCACCGGCATCATCTCATCTCTCTTTTCTTGATGGCAAATGGACAGATAGCCCACATGGAGAGGTTTTACGCACGGGCTAAAACAATGTAGGCCTAGATCAAAAGGGATTTCCTCTCATGTTTTTGCTTAACTTTAATTAAGATTTATTTCAAAGCAGTCTTACGAGTCAAATCCTTTATTGATAAGCTTGACTACTTTGCGAACGCATTGGGCAGGACCCCCCAAAAATGCCTTCACTGAGGGCATATAACGCTTGGTTTTAAATCAAATAAAACCAAATGGAGAAGAAAAACAGTCGTTTTTGATGTTTGTTAATGTGAGGGTTACCATCTCCTCTCTTGGGCACTGTGCATTGTGGCTGGATAGGTTGCGCTTTCACTCACAAAAGCCATGCTGTTACAAACAACCACGTTAACGCTTCGATCACACCGACAGTGTCATTGCATTTTGGTAAATCCAACATATGCACCACACCGAACGCACAAACGCAGCGTTTCATTGGAAATTAATGTAATTATGGTGTACCAAAATGCAATGAACAGAGTCTTTCCCGAATACTGAATGGACAAAGGTAATGTTTGTAAAGCAAGATGGAGGAGAGCCTGTCTCTGCTGAGAGATCACATTTATTTGGGGAGATTGCAAAGTATGACCTTTTCATTCGAGACAGGATGAATATATAGTTTCAGGTGATAATAAAACATGATATGTTTAGTTTATTTTTCCTCAACTTGTTTCTGTAACTTTATTGCAAGTCAAGCTAGCTAAAAGCCAGGCTAGTCTGCACTGCAGAGCAGCTAGCAAGCTAAAAGCTAGGCTAGGTTGCACTGCAGAGCAGCTAGCGAGCTAAAAGCCAGGCTAGGTTGCACTGCAGAGCAGCTAGCTAGCTAAAAGCCAGGCTAGGTTGCACTGCAGAGCAGCTAGCTAGCTAAAAGCCAGGCTATGTTGCACTGCAGAGCAGCTAACTAGCTAAAATCCAGGCTAGGTTGCACTGCAGAGCAGCTAGCTAGCTAAAAGCCAGCCTAGGTTGCACTGCAGAGCAGCTAGCTAGCTAAAAGCCAGGCTAGGTTGAAGATTAAATTGTGGCTAGCGACCTCCACCTAACAATTAGCATTAAAAATAACTTCACAAATATAAAAAAACAGCCATATATAGTACTTGGCTTAACAGCCCATGTTTATTATTTAACATTACTATTAAAATGGTATTCACTTATAGAAATTGGTAATTTCTTACAAGTTGCTAGCTATCCCATAAAGCCATCACCGAAAACACATATTTTCATCTTCTTCTATGTTTTGGTAACTTCCTGTTCTTCGATGGACTCTGGCTTTACTGAAGACGACTCAAAGTTTTAAAAATGTAAAAGTTGCGGTGTCCGTCTCACAACAGAGTCTTGAACCTCAAGGGGGCGTTGCGTTTTCACACCATTGTGAACTAATTGTGAACTAACTACGAATACAGCAATAGAAAGTTGTTTTTTATATTTTTGTTTTAAGCCTATCCCAAACCTTAACCCTTACCATAACCATTCAGAGTTAATGCCTAGCATTAACCATTCAGAGTTAATGTCTAACCATAACCATTCAGAGTTAATGTCTAACCTTAACCATTCAGAGTTAAAGCCTAACCTTAACCATTCAGAGTTAATGCCTAACCTCAACCATTCAGAGTTAATGCCTAACCTTAAACATTCAGAGTTAATGCCTAGCCTTAACCATTCAGAGTTAATGCCTAACCTTAACCATTCAGAGTTAATGCCTAGCCTTAACCATTCAGAGTTAATGCCTAACCTTAACCATTCAGAGTTAATGCCTAGCCTTAACCATTCAGAGTTAATGCCTAACCTTAACCATTCAGAGTTAATGCCTAACCTTAACCATTCAGAGTTAATGCCTAACCTTAACCATTCAGAGTTAATGCCTAACCTTAACCATTCAGAGTTAATGCCTAACCTTAACCATTCAGAGTTAATGTCTAACCTTAACCATTCAGAGTTAATGTCTAACCTTAACCATTCAGAGTTAATGTCTAACCTTAAGAATTTGGAGTTAATGTCTAAACCTAACAATAAACACTAAATTTGACGTTTGAGAAAAATGGATGAACATCTAATTCTGATGTGAGACTGTGAGAGCTGGTAGGGAAATAGAGCCCCATGTGTTGTTTATTTACTTCGCTTGGACATACTGTATAAAAAAATATTTTCCAACTTAAAAAGAAACTCATGACTACACTTTTTAAATTAATCTCTCTCAGGAGGGATCCTCTCACAGAAATCTGTATTTTCCTTGGACATGCGTTGGGTGTGTGTGTGGAAACGGACCTTCTCTTGGCAGGGCAGACCAGGGTGAATATTTGAGAGCCCTCCTGTCCATAGAAGGCCAGCTAAGTGGACGATATCCTCCAACCTGCTACATTCCCTCCGACCGCTCCCACACACACACACACACACACACACACACACACACACACACACACACACACACACACACACACACACACACACACACACACACACACACATGCACGAACACCGGCACGCACACACGCACGCACGCACACACACTCACACACTCACACACTCCTTCAGCCCTAGAGTTTGGCCAGAGGAATTGAGATGTTTTAATTAGTGATGATAAGCAGAGACAAGGAAAGCATTGAGAAGCTCTGACACAGAGTAACATACACTATCACAAACAGATAGCAGCCGTATTTACACAGAAACTACTTACAACCTCTCAGGACTGCCTAACAGACCTGAGACATCCCTCTCTCCCTCTACTCCCCCTGTCCGCCTAGTCCTCCCTACTCAGGCCTTACCTACTGCCTCTCACGAATCACGACTGGTTAACAGGTCTGAGACTCCAAACCTCTCTCCTCTTCCATTCTCATAGCCTCCTTCCCTCCCTCACGGGTCTTCTATTCTTACAGCCTCCTTCCTTCATTCTCTCCCTCTCTCCTCTTCCATTCTCATAGCCTCCTTCCCTCCCTCTCGGCTCTTCTATTCTTACAGCCTCCTTCCTTCATTCCCTCCCTCTCTCCTCTTCCATTCTCATAGCCTCATTCCCTCCCTCTCTCCTCTTCTATTCTTACAGCCTCCTTCCTTCATTCCCTCCCTCTCTCCTCTTCCATTCTCATAGCCTCATTCCTTCCCTCCCTCCTCTTCTCATAGCCTCCTTCCTTCCCTCCCTCTCTCCTTCTACTCCTCCCCTGAGTGAGTGTGGTCAGGTGACAGAGATACACAGTGACTGACAGGTCAAGGCCTGGACAAGTGTGTGTGTGAGAGCTCACAGGGGGGTGAGAGCCCCCTGAGACTTCATCTGACCTTGAACTAAAGTTGTCCCTCTAAGGAAGTCTAGTCACGTAGAAGGTACAAACACACATAAGCAGACACGCACCGGTACCCGCGCACGCACGCACGCACGC